>NC_045541.1:179216785-179346785 GCF_009769535.1 Thamnophis elegans | reverse complement strand
AGATAGATAGATAGATAGATAGATAGATAGATAGATATAGAGAAAAAGTGATGGATGGGTGGATGGAGAGAAAAAGTGGTAGGTAGGTAGATGATAGATAGATAGATAGATAGATAGATAGATAGATAGATAGATAGATAATAGAGAAAAAGTGATGGATGGATGGATGGATGGATGGATGGATGGATGGATGGATGGATAGATAGATAGATAGATAGATAGATAGATAGATAGATAGATAGATAGATAGATAGATATAGAGAAAAGTGATGGATGGATGGATGGAGAGAAAAAGTGGTAGGTAGGTAGATGATAGATAGATAGATAGATAGATAGATAGATAGATAGATAGATAGATAGATGATAGATTGATTGATAGATATAGAGAAAAAGTGATGGATGGATGGATGGATGGATGGATGGATAGATAGATAGATGATAGATAGATAGATAGATAGATAGATAGATAGATAGATAGATAGATAATAGATAGATAGATAGATAGATAGATAGATAGATAGATAGATAGATAGATAGATAGATTGATAGCAATAGCAGTTAGACTTATATACCGCTTCATAGGGCTTTCAGCCCTCTCTAAGCAGTTTACAGAGTCAGCATATCGCCCCCACAGTCTGGGTCCTCATTTCACCCACCTCGGAAGGATGGAAGGCTGAGTCAACCTTGAGCCGGATAGATATATATAGAGAAAAAGTGATAGATAGATAGATAGATAGATAGATAGATAGATAGATAGATAGATAGATAGATAAGATAGATAAGATAGATAGATAGATAGATAGATAGATAGATAGATAGATAGATAGATAGATAGATATAGATAGATAGATATGGATGTATAGGTATAGATAAAGAGGGAGAGAGAGATTGTAGATAAACAGAAGATAGAGCGATGTGACAGAGAGAGTGAGAAAGAGAGAGAGAGAGAGAGATCATAGCAATAGCACTTATATACCGCTTCATAGTGCTTTTACAGCCCTCTCTAAGCGGTTTACAGAGTCAGCCTCTTGCCCCTAACAATCTGAGTCCTCATTTACCGACCTTGGAAGGATGAGTCAACTTTGAGCTGGTCAGAATCGAACTGCTGGCAATGGGCAGAATTAGCCTTCAATGCTGTATTCTAACCACTGCGCCACCACAGCACCGGAAAAGTAACTTTTATGACCAGTTTTCACACTTAAGGACCATTGATGAGGCGATCAAGATTTGGATGCTTGGCCACTGACTCCTATTTATGACGTTTGCAGTGTCCCGGGGTCATGTGATCCCGTTTCACAAACTTCTGACAAGCAAGGTCAATGGGGAAGCCAGATTCACTTAACAACCGTGTTACTAACTTAACAACACTGAGGCAAGAGAGGTCATTAAAATGGAGCAAAACTCACTTAACAAATGTTTCACTTAGCAACAAAAATTTTGAACTCTGTTGTCGTAAGTCGAGAACTACCTGTATAGATAGTCTTGGACTTAAAACCGTTCCCTTAATGACCGTTCAAACTTACAGCGGTACTGAAAAAGGGGATCAGTCCTCGCAATTGCGACCGTCGCAGCATGCCCATGATTGCCTTCCCAGCTGGCTTCTGACATGCCAAATCAACAGGGGAAGCCGGATTTGCCTAACAACCTTGTGATTCACATAACAAGAGCCGAGGTGGCGCAGTGGTTAAATGCAGCACTGCAGGCTACTTCAGCTGACTGCAGTTCTGCAGTTCGGCTGTTCAAATCTCACCGGCTCAGGGTTGACTCAGCCTTCCATCCTTCCGAGGTGGGTAAAATGAGGACCACGGATTGTTGGGGGCAATGTGCTGACTCTGTAAACCGCTTAGAGAGGGCTGAAAGCCCTATGAAGTGGTATATAAGTCTAACTGCTATTGCTATAACAGTGGCAGTGGTTCGTTTAACAACTGCATTCCCCCCCCCCAAAGGTGGCAAAATCAGGCCATGGCTTGCCCAACGATTGCCTCACTTAGCAATGGAATTCCCCCCCCCCCCCGTTGTGGTCGTAACTCGAGGACTTCCTGTCCTTCTCTTCCCCCGTTTTAAATCTTGTTATTCATTGGCTTATTTCCTTTTTTTTTAATGCTTCAGTGAAAAGGAGCTTATGGCTGAAGCAGCTGCGAGCGATAAGGGACTACCTGTGGATCAGAAGGTACGAAAAAGGGCAACGTTTATTTATTCTAAATGTCTTGACAGCAGCGAGAATTGTATTGCACAACACTGAAAAAATGAGGTTAACCCCTTCAGATGGAAATATAACCTATTTTTTGAAGTATAAGATGCACTTTTCCCCTCGCCAAAAATTGGGTGGAAATGTCTGTGCGTCTTATGCTCCGAATATTGCGGCGGAGGGGAGGTGAGTTGGTCCGGTGCTGATCCGCTGTTTTAGAACGGGCCGTGGTGGTGGCAAATGGGCTTGGAAGGGGTGAAACATGCTGCAGTGAACCGGCGGGGCGAACGAATGGCGGGCAAACAGGCCGCACCGAACTGACGACGGTGGCTACGAAGGGGTTGTGGCAAACGGGCTGTGGCAGCAAACAGGGTAGATGAATACTGGATGGATGCTGGGAGGGCAGAGTCAGATTCCCCCCCCCCTTTGTTTTCCTCCCCAAAAGCTAGGATTGTCTTATAGTCCTGGAGCGTCTTATAGTCCAAATAATATTTAGATTGTGTGGAAATGGATAGGTTAAAGCTAAGATAAAGGATAAAGAAGACGCAGCATATTTTTTTAACTTGGATTTGTTTATCAATGGTTGGATAATAAAGGTAGAAATTAGAAGCTGGAAGATATTATTATATGCAAGTAAAGAATATTATTATACAATTGTATCACAGCGGCCAGTTGTTTCGCCGGATTTGGCATTGGTTGCTAGTCGGGCCCCACCCAGGGGCCTAGGACGTCGTAACGTATTTTCGTAATATGCGTGCAGAGCCAAGCAGTGCGGCTTTTTGCATTTGACTGATGGTGATTTTGTCAATTTTAACTGTTTTAAATATATTCCAGTGCTTTTGGAATAGCACCCAGTGTGCCAATTACCACTGGAATTACCACTGCTGGTTTGTGCCATAGTCGTTGAATTTTCGATTTTTAAGTCCTGGTATTTTGCGATTTTTCATGTTCCTTCTCGGCGACCCTGCTATCACCTCGTATTGCGGTGTCTATGATTGTGACCTTATTTTTCTCAACCAGTGTGATGTCTGGTATATTATGTGCCAGTATTTTGTCTGTTGTATACGGAAATCCCATAAGATCTTAACCATCTGATTTTCGGTGACTTTTTCAGGCTTATGTTCCCACCAGTTTGTTGCTGTTTAATATTATAATTTTCACAAATTCCAGTGGATCATTGTGCTACTGAATTGTGCCACAATTATAATCAGTCTGCGTGATTTTTTTACAGCAGCGGAGTATGTGATCAACAGTTTCATCAGCTTCTTGCAAAGTCTGCATTTGGCATCTATTATTATTATTGTTGTTTGTTATGACTATTGTTATTACTATTGTTATTACTATTATTACTATTATTATGTATATGTAAAATGACCCGGACAATATGCTATTTATTAATACTTACATGGTGTTAAAGAAAATATATTTAAAAAAAAAAAAAAAAGGTATGGAAAGAGAGAGAAGGGGCTCATTTCACGATGATTGTTGAGAGATCCCTTGTTTATGGGCCCTGCTGTAGAAGGGCATTAGGCTTGTATTCACTTACTATCCCCACCAGTTCACAAATGTGAGCGTAGTGCGCATTTGTGCATTTCAAGCTTTGGCCTGAAAACATGCCTAAATAGGATGGCATAGAGCTGGGGCGGGTGGATGACATTTCGCACCCGCAATTTCCACTACTGCTGCAGGTGAATGCTCCAAACCGGCTGAATACGCCTCTGATGGCATACTTGGTTGAGTAGGAGGCAATTCACGTCTTTTAGTTTGAGTGTACCGTATTTTCCAGAGATAAGACTCACCTTTCCCCCCCCCTCCTCCCCAAAAGAGGTTGAAAATCTGTGTGCGTCTTAATACACTGAACACAGCATTTTTGGTCTTCCTAAACCTGCCTCCCTTCACAAAATGGACATGCAGAGGGTTTGGGAGATTTATAGAGTGCTCCTGTGGGCTGGGAAGGGCAAGAACGAGCAAAAACCGGTCCGTTCTTATTCATTCATTCATTCATTTATGGGGTTGTATGCCGCCCACTCTCAAGAGACTCAGGGCGGCTCGGGTTTGCTCTCGCCCTTCCCCCCCCCCCCCCCCAAGCCCCAGGAGCACTTTGCAGGCCTCTTCAAACTCACAAAAAATGAGTCGTGCAGTGGGTTTGGGAGGCCTGCAGAGTGCAAAAACTCTTTTTTAAAAAAAAAATTTACCTCTTCAAAATCTTGGTGCGTCTTATACTTCGGTGCATCTTATACTCCAAAAAATACAGTGCTTTATTGTCATTGCACCTCGTATAACGAAATTAAATGCCATCTTCGGTGTACATTATAATTACAATACTCTTTGTTGCTCTTCTCGGCACTCTTTCTAGAATCTCAACATCTTTTTTACATCACGGTGGCCAAAACAGGATGCAGGATTCCAAGTGTGGCCTTACCAGGCCTTATAAAGTGGTACTGACCCTTCATGTGTTACGTGCTTCGTTAGTGCAGGGGTCGGCAACCTTAAAACACTCAAAGAGCCATTAAGACCTGTCTCCCACAACAAAAGAAAACACCAGGAGCCACAAAACTTTTTGACATCTAAAATGAAGAGAGCACTGCGTATTATTATTTTTTTTAACCTTTATGCTATGTATAAAAAAAAACTATAGTGCTAGATTTATGAAATCAATGAACTGCTACAGAGAAGACAATTTTTTATTTCTCGTGCAGCAAAAACATTTTGAACTCTGGAAAAAAAAAGACAGGATCGAAAACCTCAATAAATCACGTTGTGCAATACATTGGTAGTTGTGAACACGTATTTTGGGCGATGGAGCCGCAGCAGAGGGATGAAAGAGCCGCATGTGGCTCCAGAGCTGGTTGCAGACCCCTGGTTTAGTGAGTGAAGTTACCACGGCACTGATAAAAGTGACATGACTGCTTTTCACACTTACGACCATCGCAACGTCCCCAGGGGAGAAAAGAGTCTCACGTTGGAGGAAAGAGTCAAGCGTTCCTCTCCGTGGTCTTGGGTTCTAATTCTCTCAGCTAGGAATCCTTCACTCTTTTTGCAGAGCTGGCTGGGGAATTCTGGGAGTTGGAAGTCATCTGTCTCGAAGTTTCCCCATTCAAGAAACCCTGGCTTTAATTTAATTCCTTTTTGTTGTTGTTCTTGTTTAGAATTCCTTGCTTGATGTCGAAGAAGACACCTTCCACTCTGTCCGTCTCGGGCGTCTACTTCACTTGCCCGTTAACTGGCGTCACCGTCCGAAAAGACAAAAGGGAGGCGCAGGTCAAAGCGGCCATCCTTGAGGTAAAACTTTGTCCTTCTTTTTTAAATATATATATGTATGTATGTATGTGTTATATATATATGGTGTGTGTGTGTATGTATGTATATGTATGATGTATATATATAGTATTATCAGCACAAATATACATATATATATATATATATATATATATTTGTGCTGAGAAATAAATAAAGGGAGACTAGTATAGATCTATTTCAAGCTATTTAGCTCTCATCAGCTAGCCATTCCCTTACTGGGAATTGAACCTGTGCTGTATTGCATCTTAGGCAGATGTGTTAACCATTGAGCCACAGAGCTCGACTCCTTATCAGCCAGCCAGGGAAGAAGGTATATATTTAGAGTCACAACCCCTGGTAAGCCCCAATTATGGGAGGAAGCTAACTGCTTCCATCATCTGTCAATCGGCTCGTCACAAGAGTCCATCACGACAGAAACCCAATATTTTTACTGTTGCCTTTGTTATATGTGTTTTTTTATTTGTGCTGATAAATAAAGGGAGACTAGTATAGATCTATTTCAAGCTATTTAGCTCTCATCAACTAGCCATACACATACATACATACATACATACATACATATATAAAACTAACAAACAAAACAACACATATAAAAAACTTGCCTCAATTTCATCAAGCATGTTGTTTGGTTACAACTTTTGTGCATCAGTTTTTACAATTAAAAATAAGATCACTAGTTATCCATCACATAACTAAACACATCCTTATCATTGAGCATTATGTGTTCAAGTTATCGCTAATATTATCATCCTTAGAGTATACAATACTTTTAGTGTAGCATATTCAACTCCAGAAATAGTTTCCCATTGTTAATCCAAGTAGTTATTGAACATTTCAATTCATATATGTGTCAATTTTTCATTACACCATCATTAGTCCATTTAATATAAAAATCTTACCAGTTTAACATGGTCGATGCTTACAATTATTTGTCCTTCTGAGGATTGTGGGAGAACCTCTGCCGGCCCCTTGTCTCACTGGCTCTTCCTCTTCCTCCTCCAGCATGCTTCCAAAGATCCCGTGGCCGCCTCCGTCATGCAGATCCACACGTTCAACAGGGACCGGGAGAAGGTCAAACTCGGAGTGGAGACCATCGCTAAGTAGGTGGTGTGGTCTGTTGGCTTCAGAAATCTTCCTTCCTTCCTTCCTTCCCTCCCTCCCTCCCTCCTTCTCTCCCTCCTTCCTTCCTTCCCTTCCTCCCTCCTTCCCTTCCTCCCTCCTTCACTCCCTCCTTCCTTCCCTCCTTCCTTCCATGGTTGTGTGTTCCGGCTCTTAATTGTGGTTTAATTCCAGGGTTTGCTGAAAGGTGAGAAAGGGCAATCCGTATCTATGGGTGTCAAGATCTCATCCTCTTTTAACGACCCCATAATCCCTTTTACGGTGGATTCTGGCCAACTGAATGGAGCTGAGGGTTTACTGGCCAGATGCCCTTCCCGAAGCCATCAGATATATTCTCATGGTGCCCAGAGAGAGAAATATCTGTCTCTACCTAGGATTGAACTCACAGCCTCTTGATTGTGAGGCGAGAGCTCCACCTCTAGGCACTGCACCACTCTATGGGTGGGTGTGTCAAGATCTCAAGGGGGAAAATAGGCCATTGATACTTAAGGTTTTACTGCAATGGTCAGTTGCAGGAAACACGGATAGTCCACTGTTCTGACCCCACTCCATACGGTGAGTCACGCTGACACAAGATTACTGCTAGACGATTTATTCACAGTAAATTAACACACTGACAAGACTTTGGCAGCAACCCAGACTTCCACAGATAAGAAATAACACAAGAGCTTCTCCAGCTTTAGTATAACAGTTGAGTCCTGCAAAAAGACTCTTCCCAAAGTCTCTTCTTATATACGCTCTTGGGAGGAGCCTAATCACAACCACCTGGCCCCAATTATCTCGTAGTTGCTGACAGCGCTTATCTGCCCTTCTTGCGGTGTCAGGGACCAACTCCCTCCTTCCTCCTCTGTCAGTCACCACCCCTCCCTCTCCTCTTACTTCCTCCCCACTGCTCCAGGCCTGACGTCAGGGACCAACCCCCTTTGGCTTTCACCACTGCTCCATGCCTCAGACTCCTCCTGGTGGCCAACTAGCCTTTCTGGTCCCTGCTCGGAGTCGGAACCCTGCCCAGAGCCGACTCATAAAGTCCACATCTTCCAGAGCCAACTCATAGGGTCCCTCACTATCCGAGTCCGTCGGCAGCTCCAACGGCTCCTGCTGGGCCACAACAGTCCACCTTTCATTTAGTGGCCATTCAAAGTTTTCAACGGCATTGAAAAAAAGTGACTTACGACCGCTTTTCAGACTTATGACCGCTGCAGTTTCCCTGTAGTCACGGGACCCAAATTCAGACGCTCGGCAACTGACTCACATTTATGATGGTTGCAGCGTCCCGAGGTCACGTGATCCCCTTTTGCGCCCTTTTGACAAACAAAGTCCATGGGGGGAAGAAGCTGGTAACAACCACGTTACTAACAGAACCGCTGAACAGGGATTCACTGAACAGCTATCAGGTCGTAAAATGAAGCAAAACTAACTTCACAACCGTCTTGCTTTAGCAAGAGACATTTTGGGTTCCACTGACATAAGTTGAGGATTATCTGTATTTGTATATTATCCCAGTCACCTGGCAGTTCTCAACGCCGTAACGGAGGCAGCCCATTATGATCATAAAGGAGATCGGTCGATTTTATAGGGGATTTTTTTTGGGGGGGGGTGTTGTTACATGAACAAGTGCTGCAAATGCGATTTTCATTAAGCGAATGGCACCGTCGTTGCACCAAGTGGTTGTTAAGTGAACCCATTGTTCTCCTGTGCGCCGCTTGGAGAATCCAAGCGGGGGTTTAACCTTTGTCCGATGTCCTTGAGGTGAGTTAGAAAAGTCTTGGCCACGCTCCCTCCAGCTGTTAAGAGTTTTTAAAACTCAGTCCAGCCTTGGAAAGACGTACATAATTTTTCTAAGCAAAACTTATTTGAATTAGTGTATTTATTTTCAGTTTAATTTGTTTCCGTAATTTTTTCTGAATTAATTATGAATTGCTAAGAATTACTTGTAATTGTTTGGCTGCGGTTATGCGTGCTGGTTTCTCCCCAGTCCGCTGGGTTAGAAACCGCCAGAAATTGGGAATGATTAGGCCTGCTTTCCCCAAAAACCAGCACCGACTTTCTGCTTTTTTTTGACAAAAGCGTTGTAAAACACGGTCATGTGACACGGGAAACTTGCAGGTGGCTGTATATATATCGTATGTAGCCATGTTGTAAATAATTCAACATCGTATTCAATATACGATGCACCCATTGTATATCAGACCCGGGTCATAAGTTCCCTTTACAGGTAGGGTCATAACTACGAATAGTCACTAAGCGACCAGTCCCATAAGTTGAGAACTGCTTGGAATAAAGAGCTGAGCGGCTCAGATTTACAATCACTCATTTAGTGACCATTGAAAGTTACGACGACAGTGGAAAAAAGTGGACCGTTTTTTCACATGACGACTGTTGCAGCATCCCCATGGGTCTTAAGATCAAATTCAGGCGCTTGCAACTGACTCGTATTTATGACGGGCCGCAGTGTCCCAGGGTCATGGGATCCCCTTTGTGTGACCTTCCGACATGCCAGTCAACGGGGGAAGCCAAATTCACTTAACAACCTGGTGACTAGCTTAACAGCTGCAGGGATTCGTGAACAACTCTGGCAAGAAAGGTCATCAAATGGGGCGAAACCCACGTAACAAATGTTTCACTTAGTAACAGAAATTCTGGGCTCCCTATTGTGGTTGTAAGTCGAGGACTAAGATACCCCAAATCTGGCTTTTTCTGCATTTCTGGTAAACTTGAACTGAAACATTTCACGTTTCTGGTAAACGGACGGAACAAAAAGATTCCATTATATCTTATGTAATCAGACCTGGTCAGAAATGGGGGACGGAGAAATAACAGAGTGGGAAGGGACCTTGTAGGTCTTCTAGTCCAACCCCCTCCTCAGGCAGGGAACGTGGTGATATCAGTGTACACACACCTTTATACTTGTCCTTCCCAGGTATCTTGATAATATCCATCTCCACCCGGAAGAGGAAGAATACCGGAAAATTAAGATGCAGAACAAAATTTTCCAGGTGAGCTGAACCTTCGGCAACGGGGATCCGTGCACCAGTTCCCTCTGTAAATGTTCTGACCTAGGCTTCCCGAACAGTAAAATCCCACGCTTAGTCCCTCACGTGTTTTTATTTCAACGGCTCTGAATTATGTTCATTCACAACCTGTATGAGTCACAAATAGTTTGTAAAGAGTCCGACAGAAGTCCTGCCAAAGTCTTTCAGGGTAAGGCTGATAAGCACCACCTCTATCTCCCTTGAAACACTGCCGAAGACCTAATTGGCAATTTGCAAGGCAACACAGAACACAGAGTCAAAAACGGAGCTTCAGAATTTAAACTGACCAAAGGAACAAAGTTGCTTCCTGCAAAAGCTCATGTGCCTTTGCCCCTCCTTTATGTCCTATGGGGAGGGGCCAATCATCTCCAAGCCTAACTCCCAAGTTGCCCCTTTTATCTTAACTGTTCTTGCTTTTTGGCAGTTGGCACATGCACGCACTTGGAACAGGCTCCCCCTGTTCCCCTGTCTTTCTAATGTCAGACTCCGGAGGCTCCAGAGGCAGCACATAACTCCAAGATGTCCCTGGTCCCCTCTCTGCCTCCGACACAGAGCCCTCGTCAGAGCCTTCCCCAGACTCCAGGACTGGCCCATGTTCCTCCCCAACCTCCTCCACTGTCTGAATCTGCTGCTAGCTCCACTGGCCACCAGTGGACAAGAACAAGCAGCAACAATACGAAAATCCCGGCCCCTCAGAGGGGCAGGTGGAGCTCTTGGTCTCCTGGTAGAAGTTGGGTTAAAGCTCGGCCAAAAGAAGAATTAGCCTTCATGAATGTCTCCGAATTTTTCTTCACCCCCCCAGGAAGGATTCACTGCCTGGAAGGAGCAGACCAATTTTTCCAGGCGGTCGGGTTCGAAAAGGTTGCCCTGGATGTCGCCGGACAAGGTAAGCCTTCATGTGGACTAGTGTTCCCTAACCCTGATAAAGCCACTTCCGCTGTTGTTCCTGTTCCCTCATCCTCTCCCTTGGGAACATTTTGTTCCCTCTCTCTGCTTTCGTGGTATCTTTTCATCAATAAGCATGGAGTACAGATAACCTTGACTTAACCACCACAAATTCCATTGCTACGCAAGGTGCTTTTAATTGGTCTCTCCACACGTCAATCCTTAGTGACAGTTGCAAACCAGCATCTGGAGTTCCTGCCTCGGATGAGGGCAGCACATCTTCTCCTTCGGTCCTGGCCATGTTTACAGAGGCATGACTGAGAATGTTTTAACAAATTGCATCCCTGTTTGGTGTGGTGGCCGCAGTGGTTGTGATAGAAAGTTCCCTACAGAGAGTGGTGAGGACAGTGGAGAAGATTATAGAAGTTTGCTTCCTGTCATTCAGGATACTGCCTATAAGCATTATGCGCGTAGAGCTGCAAACATTGTTGGAGACCCTGCACACGCACTTCACGGTCTGTTTCTGTTGCTGCCCTCTGGGAGAGGTTTCGAAGTATTCTAGCAGGAATACCTGTCGGTAACAGCTTTATGCCGTCCGTCTGGTAAACTCGCAAGATTGTTTTCTCTCACCATGTACATGTGTACATCCGAACTAGACTGTGTTGTTTCTCATATCAGATAATATATGTGGTATGTGCCAGTGCTGGGTTTCAAAATTTTTTTAGAACCTCTTCTGTAGGTGTGGCCTGCTTTGTGGGGAATGGCTTGCCGGCCAGGTGACCGGATGGGAGTGGCTTGCCAGCCATGTGACTGGGTGGGAGTGGCCACTTGTAAAATGTGGTGAAATTCACTTAACAACGCTCTTGCTTAGCAACCTAAATGTTGGCTCAGAAACTCTGGCATTGAAGTGTGCGAGTCTTAAAGATGTCAAGTTACAAGACCCATCGTACCCCTAACCCCTTAGAAAAAAAAAAACCAGGGGTGTTCAAACTTGACAGCTTTAAGACTTGTGGACTTCAACTCCCAGAATTCCCCCCTCCAGTCATGTTGGCTCAGGAACTCTGGCATTTGAAGCACACAAGTCTTAAAGCTGTCAAGTTACAAGACCCCGCACCCCTAACCCCTTTAGAAAAAACCCCAGGGGTGTTCAAACTTGACAGCTTTAAGACTTGTGGACTTCAACTCCCAGATTCCTCCTCTCGCTCTTCATCTTGAGGATGTGCGGACGGGCCGGGGGGAGGGAGCTGGAACCGGTTCTAAACGGCACGGTAGATTGTGGAACTTCTTCTAGAGAAGAGGTTAGAACTGGCAGGAACCCACCCCTGGTATGTACATAATTTTGTATTTGTTTATTTATTTTGTAATTTTATGTAGTGTGTATTGGGGGTGGGGACCCCTTGAGAGCTGAATGCGACAAATTTGATTTAAGGCATGCCAATTAGTGTACATTCAAAGTGACAATAAAGTTAGAATAAGTCTAGTCTTAATTCTAAATCCATCTAATTATGTCTGATTTTTACGACTTTTTTCTGCCACGGTTAAGCCAATGATCACGGTTGTTATGCCAATCAGGTTGTTATTAAGCGATTTTGCTCCCCCCCCTCCACCCATTGACTTTGCATGTGGCAAGCTGGTTTGGGGAAATTCACGTGACCTTGGGATGCCATAACCGTCACAACTAACACAACCGTTGTGGCACTCATTGTGGTCATGTGATAAAATTCAGAGGCTTAACAATCGGTTCCTATTCATTGGGGAGGGGGTGTCATGTGATCTCCTTTGGCGACCTAACAAAACTCTAGGAGAAAGCCAAGATTCGCTTAACAACGGTGTTGCAAATTTAACGACGGCGGCAATTCCTTTAACAACAGCGGCAAGACAGTGTCGTCAAAGGGCTGTGGGTGCAAAACTCACCTAACGGCTGTCTCAGCCATGGAAATTTGGGGCTCCATTGCCAGGGCGTACATCAAGAAAAACCTCTACATAGCAAGCCAAAAAAAACAACCCCCTTGGGGCCTGTTGACGGCTGGCCCCCTCCAGCCCGAATCAGAGGAGGAGGAGAAGGAGGCTTGGGTCAGGCTCAGAATCGAGGCAACCTGAGAGCTCCAAGGGGGAAGAGGGAGTGGAGCTGGCAGAGGGAGAGAGAAACAGAGGCGGAGCCTGGGCCGTCCGTCAGCCATCAGATGGAGAGTCCATAGCCCCTGGGTCTGGAGGTGGCTGATGAGAAGAAGAGGAACGGCTGGGTCCAGTGCCTGACGTGCATATGCTCAAAAGGCAGAGGAGAGGAGAGCAGTGGAAATATATGGGCCGGTCCTTGGGACGGAAGAGCCACCGCTGTTAGTGAAGCCCCACCCTAGCTCTGGGGATAAAAGGCAGGGGGCGGAGATGAATAGATGGGGCAGAGGAGAGGAGAGCAGTGGAAATCTATGGGCCGGTCCTTGGGACGGAAGAGCCACCGCTGTTAGTGAAGCCCCACCCTAGCTCTGGGGATAAAAGGCAGGGGGCGGAGATGAATAGATGGGGCAGAGGGGAGGAGAGCAGTGGAAATCTATGGGCCGGTCCTTGGGACGGAAGAGCCACTGCTGCTAGGGAAGCCCCACCCTAGCTCTGGGGATAAAAGGCAGGGGGCGGAGCTGAATAGATGGGGCAGAGGAGAGGAGAGCAGTGGAAATCTATGGGCCGGTCCTTGGGATGGAAAATCCACCACTGCTAGGGAAGCCCCACCCTAGCTCTGGGATAAAAGGCAGGGGGCGGAGCTGAATAGATGGGGCAGAGGAAAGGAGAGCAGTGGAAATCTATGGGCCGGTCCTTGGGATAGAAAATCCACCACTGCTAGGGAAGCCCCACCCTAGCTCTGGGATAAAGGCAGGTGGCGGAGATGAATAGATGGGGCAGAGGAGAGGAGAGCAGTGGAAATCTATGGGCCGGTCCTTGGGACGGAAGAGCCACCGCTGTTAGTGAAGCCCCACCCTAGCTCTGGGGATAAAAGGCAGGGGGCGGAGATGAATAGATGGGGCAGAGGAGAGGAGAGCAGTGGAAATCTATGGGCCGGTCCTTGGGACGGAAGAGCCACCGCTGTTAGTGAAGCCCCCCCTAGCTCTGGGGATAAAGGCAGGGTGCGGAGATGAATAGATGGGGCAGAGGAGAGGAGAGCAGTGGAAATCTATAGGCCGGTCCTTGGGACGGAAGAGCCACCGCTGTTAGTGAAGCCCCACCCTAGCTCTGGGGATAAAAGGCAGGGGGCGGAGATGAATAGATGGGGCAGAGGAGAGGAGAGCAGTGGAAATCTATGGGCCGGTCCTTGGGACGGAAGAGCCACCGCTGTTAGTGAAGCCCCACCCTAGCTCTGGGGATAAAAGGCAGGGGGCGGAGATGAATAGATGGGGCAGAGGGGGAGCAGTGGAAATCTATGGGCCGGTCCTTGGGACGGAAGAGCCACTGCTGCTAGGGAAGCCCCACCCTAGCTCTGGGGATAAAAGGCAGGGGGCGGAGCTGAATAGATGGGGCAGAGGAAAGGAGAGCAGTGGAAATCTATGGGCCGGTCCTTGGGATAGAAAATCCACCACTGCTAGGGAAGCCCCACCCTAGCTCTGGGGATAAAGGCAGGGGGCGCTGAATAGATGGGGCAGAGGAAAGGAGAGCAGTGGAAATCTATGGGCCGGTCCTTGGGATAGAAAATCCACCACTGCTAGGGAAGCCCCACCCTAGCTCTGGGATAAAAGGCAGGCGGCGGAGATGAATAGATGGGGCAGAGAGGAGAGCAGTGGAAATCTATGGGCCGGTCCTTGGGACGGAAGAGCCACCGCTGTTAGTGAAGCCCCACCCTAGCTCTGGGGATAAAAGGCAGGGGGCGGAGATGAATAGATGGGGCAGAGGAGAGGAGAGCAGTGGAAATCTATGGGCCGGTCCTTGGGACGGAAGAGCCACCGCTGTTAGTGAAGCCCCACCCTAGCTCTGGGGATAAAAGGCAGGGTGCGGAGATGAATAGATGGGGCAGAGGAGAGGAGAGCAGTGGAAATCTATAGGCCGGTCCTTGGGACGGAAGAGCCACCGCTGTTAGTGAAGCCCCACCCTAGCTCTGGGGATAAAAGGCAGGGGGCAGAGATGAATGGTGTGCAGAGAACAGAGGGGAGAGAAGAGCAGTGGAAATCTATGGGCCGGTCCTTGGATGGAAGAGCCGATGCTGCTAGCAGAGCCCCACCCTAGCTCTGGGGTATAAAAGGCAGGGGGAAGAGATGAATAGGTGGCAGAAGACAGAGGGGAGAGAAGAGCAGTGGAAATCTATGGGCCGGTTCCTTGGGATGGAAGAGCCGATGCTGTTAGCGAGCCCCACCCTAGCTCTGGGTAAAAGGCAGGGGGCAGAGATGAATAGATGTGCAGAAGACAGAGGGAGAGGAAGTAGCAGTGGAAATCTATGGGCCGGTCCTTGGGATGGAAGAGCCAATGCTGTTAGCAGAGCCCCACCCACCCTAGCCTGGGGATAAAAGGCAGGGGGAAGAGATGAATAGATGTGCAGAAGACAGAGGGGAGAGGAGAGCAGTGGAAATCTATGGGCCGGTCCTTGGGGTGGAAGAGCCAGTGCTGCTAGCAGAGCCCCACCCTAGCTCTGGGGATAAAAGACAGGGGGCGGAGATGAATAGATGGGGCAGAGGAAAGGAGAACAGTGGAAATCTATGGGCCGGTCCTTGGGACGGAAGAGCCACCGCTGTTAGTGAAGCCCCACCCTAGCTCTGGGGATAAAAGGCAGGGGGCGGAGATGAATAGATGGGGCAGAGGAGAGGAGAGCAGTGGAAATCTATGGGCCGGTCCTTGGGATGGAAGAGCCACCGCTGTTAGTGAAGCCCCACCCTAGCTCTGGAGATAAAAGGCAGGAGGCAGAACTGAATAGATGGGGCACACAGCTATTCATCTCCCAACCGGACATACTTGTTAGCCTGCGGTGAGAGAGAATCCTTTTTGCCGGGGCTGCCGGCACTCCAAAGAATGGCATCTTTTGAGTTCCCTTCAGAGGGTTCGTTGTGTTTGAGGAGCTGGGTCAGAGCATTTTTTTCTTCTTCCAGAAGAGGCCACGGAGGACTTCTACGTCTTGAAGGACGAAGCCTTGGAGAAGCTGGAGGACCTGAAGGAGCACAAAGAAGCTGCTGAACGGGGAGCCAGTGAGGGCGAAGCTGGATCGCCAGCTCCAAATTTTCAAGCCTTCCCCCGAAGCGTCTCACTTCGAGCTGCCGAGCGACTTCTTCAACCTCACCGCGGAGGAGCTGAGGCGGGAGCAGAGGCTGCGGTGAGTGAGGGACCCCGGTGGGATGTAAACCCAGGCTTTCCCGCCACGCCATTTTCCTGGCTTGGCCTGGGGCTTTTTTTCCCCCCCCCTTCTTTTTAATAGATATCTTTGACTTACGAAAGCCCGTTTAGCAACCGTTCAAAGTTTACAACGGGGCTGGAGAAAGTGATTTGTTTGCATGGGGTCCTCGGCTTGACGACAGTTCATTTAGCGGCCATTCATTCAAAGTTGCAACGGCAGTGGAGAAAGTGATTTATTATTTATTTATTAGTTAAAAGTATTTCTTAATAAAAAGTGATTAACGAGGACAATTAACGAGTGAAACAGCTTGCCATCGGAAGTTTGGTTGCTTCATCAGATTGTTGGGAGCCAAAGGCTTTCTCTGACTTTGCAAACTGCTTAGGGCTGTAAAACACTCTGGAGAGGTGTATTATGTCTAAGTGCTATTGCTATCATCTATCTATCTATCCACCCACCCACCCACCCACCCACCCACCCACCCACCCACCCACCCATCTATCTATCTATCTATCTATCTACTATCTATCTATCTATCTATCCATCCATCCATCCATCTAATCCATCTATCTTCTTTCTATCTATCGATCTTCTACCTACCTACCTACCTACCTACCTACCTACCTACCTACCTACCTACCTACCTACCTACTATCTATCTATCTATCTATCTATCTATCTATCTATCTATATCTTTCATCTACCTTCTATCTATCATCCATCCATCCATCCATCCATCCATCCATCCATCTTCTTTCTATCTATCGATCTTCTACCTACCTACCTACCTACCTACCTACCTACCTACCTACCTACCTACCTATCTATCTATCTATCTATCTATCTATCTATCTATCTATCTATCTATCTATCATCTATCTACCTATTTTCTACCTACTGTATTTTTCAAAGTATAAGACGCACCTTTTTTCCTCAAAAAAAGGCTGAAAATCTTATACACGGAATACAGCATTTTTTGCCTCCCAAAGCCCCGCCCCTTCACCAAAATGGCCGTGCATAGCCTTATGAAGGCTTTCAGAGTGCTCATGGGGGCTGGGGAGGGCAGAAATGAGCCAAAACGGCCCGTTCCCCCCCCCCCCCGCAGCACTCTATAAGCCTCCATAAGGCTATGCATGCAATTTTTTTGACAAAAAATAGCCTGTTTTTCACGAAAAATGGGCCGTTTGTGCTCGTTTTTGCCCCTTTAGGAGCACTCTGCAAGCCCCCCCCAAGGCTATTCATGCCTTTAAAAAAAACGGGCCCATTTTCATGAAAACGGACCGTTTTGGGAGATGTGCAGAGTGCAAAAACTTTTTTTTCCTTTGGAAAGCTCTTTAACTGATTGATGAGAATTACATTGATCAGGTGTACTCTGGTGTGTTTTATACTCCGAAAAATACAGTATCTATCTATCTATCTATCGAGCTATCTATCTATCTATCTACTATCTATCGATCTATCTATCTATCTATCTATCTATCTATCTACCCTATACCTATACCTATACTATACTACCTACCTACACTACCTACCTACCTACCTACCACACACACACACACACACACACCACACACACACACACACACACACATATATATCTAATATATATATAGATATATATGATGTTTTTACAACCCCTGGTAAGCCCCAATTATGGGAGGAAGCTAACTGCTTCCATCATCTGTCCAATCGGCTCGTCACAAAGGTCCATCACGACAGAAACCCAATATTTTTACTGTTGCCTTTGTTATATTTGTGTTTTTTATTTGTGCTGATCTATACTAGTCTCACTTTATTTATTTATCAGCACAAATAAAACACACACACACACACCACACACACACACACACACACACATAATCTATCTATTCTAGGAGTTGAAGTCCACAAGTCTTAAAGTTGCCAAGTTGGAGACCCCTGACTTAAGGGACCAGTCATAAGTTGAGGACTCTCCTTTCTGCTTTTAACCCTCTTCTCTTGTCTCTGAAGGACAGACGCAGTTGAGAAGGCTTCCATGCTGAGGACAAAAGCCATGCGGGAGAAGGAGGAGCAGCGGGAGCTGAAACGATACAACTACACCCTCCTGCGCATTCGCTTCCCTGATGGTTACATCCTGCAAGGTAATGGGGGGGGGGGGCTGGCGGTTGGCCGTGCAAGCAAGGTAGTCCTTGACTTAGGAGCACAATTGAGCCAGTGAATTTTTGCCATTTTGACCTTTCTTGTCATAGTTGTTAAGTGAATCGCTGCAGTTGTTAAGTTGGTAATACGGTTGCTAAGTGAGTCCAGCTTTTCCCCCATTGACTTGGCTTGTCCAAAAGGCACAAAACGGGATCACATGACCGTCATAAATGTGAATCGGGCCAAGGGTTTTGATCACGTGACCATGGGGATGCTGCAACCGCCGTAAGTATGGAAACAGATTGTTGAAGTTCCCAGAAGATGACCTAATAATTTATGAGCCTCGAGACAAAGTTCAAAGAAATCCATTCATTAATTAGGATCAACATTCTGGCCTGTACTCCTGCGGAGCCAAAACTGATTTACACTTAATGGTGTCTGAACTTTACCTCTGTGTCCCCTCCCATTTGCCTTGGTCATAACTCACATTCACCAACAAGATGCTACGGCAGGTTACGGACATGCCAGTTACAAAAATATGAGATCTGACTCTAGGCAAAGGTATGCATGGAATTCTCCTCCCTTCTCTAGGCCACTTAATGGTAGTCATGGTAACACTTTACAAGTTGACACAGACCCTAAGTGGTTTTTTCCCCCAGTGCCGTTGTATCTTTGAACGGTCACTAAATGAATGGTTGTAAGAGGACTACCATAAAATATAATGTAGTCCTCAACTTAACAACCGCAATTGAGCCCAAAAGTCTGTTGCTAAATGAGACAGTTGTTAAGTGCCCCATTTACGACCTTCCTTCCATGGTTGTTAAGTGAATCACTGCCATTGTTGACTCGGGTCGCAAAATATGAGCCCGGGGACAGTGCGACTGTCACAAATGTGTGTCAGTTGCCAAGCCTCGTTGATCCGGGGATGTAGCAATAGTCGTAAGTGTGAAATACGGTCGTAAGTCTCTTTTTTCCCCCCAATGCTGTTATAACTTCCAATGGTCATCAAATAAATAGTTGTAAGTCAAGTATTGCCTGCAGTGAACGAAGGCTTAACGCCTGCAGTCAGATGTTCGATCCACCCAGCCTGGGAGCACCTAAGGAATTCTGGGAGTTGAAGTCCACAAGTCTTTAAAGCTGCCAGGTTTGGAGGCGCCAATCCTGAAGAGCCACCGCTGGTCTCTAACAGTCTCGTCTCATGATGGTGAACCTATGGCACGAGCGCCAGAGGTGGCATACAGAGCGGTCTCTCTGGGCATCTACGCCGTTGCCAGCTGCTCCTCTGGTTTCCAGTACGCCCATGCACACCGTCCAGCTGGTCTCCACACGCACCGGAAAACCCAAAGACCAGCTGGCCGGTGCGGGCATGCCTGTTTTTTTGGTTGGTTTTCAGGCCATTTTTGGCCCTCAAACACTCGAAAAACAGCCGAAAAACAGGCCATTTTTCGGGAACTGCCCAAAAAACAGCCAAAATTGCCCCCAAACAGGTATATGCTGCCAGCCAGCTGGTCTTTGCCATGGTGCAGAAACGTTTCCCCATCACTGGTCTCGTCTCTATTTACAAGTGATCCTCGACTTACCACTGTAATTTAAGTCAGAATGACTTTTTTTAATTGAAAATTTTAAAAAAAAGCTTTTACAAATATTTACCTCCCCTCCCCACCCAAACCCAACCCCCCCCATTCCAGATTTCCAGAAGAAATACAGGTATAAATCTTTAACAAGCATATTCTAAAATAAACTTAAAGAAAGTTAGTATCATCTTTCATTTGAGCTTTAACTCCTCTTTTGTTAGGCTAACTCTAACGATTATATCGTTCCTCGCTTTTCAGTCATAAACTATCCGGAATTTCTTAGTCCCGTATTTATTTTGAGTATAGTCATCCATCTTCTCCACTCCAGTTTATATCTCTCATTGGGAATGGTCCTTAAGATGTGCTGATATTTTAGCCATCTCTGCTAAGTTTGTTACTTTTAACGTCCATTCTTGAATAGTAGGCAAATCTTCCTTCTTCCAGTATTGCGCCACCAGCAGTCTTGCTGCCGTTATTAAGTACAAAATCAAGTTAGTCTCTATAACAGTACAATCAGTAGTTATACCTAACAAGAATAACGGAGGAGTAAACTCTTTTTAAAAATATTTTGCATAATCCACCATATTTTTATCCAGAATGCTTTAACCTTTTTACAAGTCCACTATATATGGTAATATGTAGCATCAACACAATCACATCTCCAGCATTTAGGTTGTAAATTCGGATACATGACTGTTGTTAAAGTCATGGCAATTATTAAGCAACTTGTCACGGGACTGTGCCTAATTTTCTGAGGGTTTCTTCCCCCTTCCCCCCCCCCTAATTCCTAGGGCAACATTAACAGATGCTGCGTCCGTTCAGTGAACACCGCCATCATGGCTCCTCTCTGCGCTACAAGAGGCAGCTGAAAATTCATATTTTTCCCCCCTTCCTCCTGTTCCCGCAGGGACCTTCTACGCCCGGGAGCCCGTTTCAGCCCTGTTCCACTTTGTGCGGGAGACTCTGCAGAATGACTGGCTGCCGTTTGAGCTGCTGGCCCCCGGGGGCCACAAACTGACCGATGAGAACTTGGCGCTCAACGAAAGCGGGCTGGTAAGGATCCGATTCCTTTAGAGCAGGGGTCAGCAATCTGCAGCTCTGGAGCCGCATGTGGCTCTTTCATCCCTCTGCTGCGGCTCCCTGTCGCCGGTGAGCTCCACAATTTGATAGGGCTTTTGGTTAGGACAGGTAGAGGAAAAAGGGCGCCATGCTAGGAGGAGATTCTATGGTGGGGGAACTGGACTTCCAGTCAGCAGAGTAAAAAAGACGCCGTGCTAGGAGGAGACTCTGTGGTGGGGAAACCGGACTTCTGGTCAGCAGAGGAAAAAAGACGCCATGCTAGGAGGAGACTCTGTGATGGGGGAACTGGACTTCTGGTCAGCAGAATAAAAAAGATGCCGTGCTAGGAGAAGACTCTGTGGTGGGGGAACCGGACTTCTGGTCAGCAGAGGAAAAAAACGCCATGCTAGGAGGAGACACTATGATGGGGGAACTGGACTTCTGGTCAGCAGAATAAAAAAGACGCCGTGCTAGGAGAAGACTCTGTGGTGGGGGAACCGGACTTCTGGTCAGCAGAGGAAAAAAGACGCCGTGCTACGAGGAGACTCTGTGGTGGGGAAACCGGACTTCTGGTCAGCAGAGGAAAAAAGACGCCGTGCTAGGAGGAGAGTCTATGGTGGTGGTGGGGGGACCAGACTTCCGGTTGGCTCCAGAATTGAACGTGGGGCTTCCGGTTAGGACCTTTGTGGCTCGTTGAGTGTTAAGGTTGCCGACCTCTGCTTTAGAGAGGAGAGAGTAGTAGTAACACTTCAGTTTTGCTTGAAGTTCTGAGAATTTATTGAACACGGCGGCTGCCATCTCCCTCTCAAGTTGGGGCTGTTTACCTTGCAGGCAGTCCTCAACTTACAACTGTTCCTTTTAGTGACCCAAAGCTCTCCCTTGTTCTTTCATTGAGAAGTTGGAGCTGTGTTTTCTCAGGGTGATTTCTGCCCCACGTTCCTTCACTGTTGAACACAGGTGTAAATAGGTGTATAGGTATCCTGACCTAGGCTTCCTGAGACAGTAAAAAGCACACGCTTAGTCCCCAAAAACCCTCTCTTTATTTCAACGGCTGTGAATTATGTTCATTCACAGCCTGTAATGAGTCACAAATAGTTTGTAAAGAGTCCGACAGAAGTCTGCCGAAGTTTTTCAGGGTAAGGCTGATAAGCACCCACCTTTATCTCCCTTGAAACACTGCCAAAGATCTAATTGGCAATTAGCTTGCAAGGCCACATGGAGCACAGAGTCAAAACGAAGCTTCAGAATTTAAACCGACCAGCATTTGTGACCTTTCTTGCCACAGTCGTAAGTTGAGGATTTACCTGCATCTGCATTGGTTCTATGCTGGTGCTATGTCCCTTCACTGCTGAACGCAGGCGTTGGTAGGTGTGTAGGTAATCCTACGACCACAAGGAAGCCCAAAATGTCCATGGCTAAGCAAACATTGAGGTTTGCTCCATTTATGACCTTTCTTGCCACGTCGTAAGTCAAGGATTACTTATATCTTCATCAGTTCAATGCTGGTGTCTTGAAAACCCTTGCTAAATTTTCTTTTTTTTTCCCCTCTCCCTTTCTTTCTCCTTCCTTTCTTCCTCCTTCCTAACCCTTGCTTTCTTCCTTCTTCCTCCCCACTTTTATTCATTTTCTTCTTTCTCCTTCCTTCTTTCCTCCCTCCCTCCTTCCTTCGCTCGCTCTCTTCCTATTTTTTCTTTATTTTCCTTCCTTCCTTTTCTGTCTTTTCTCCTCCTCCTCCCCCTCTTCTTTTCTTCTTCCTCCTCCCAGGTGCCCTCGGCGCTTCTGACCTTCATTTGGGACGCCGAGGGTCATGGAGGACATCCGAGCCTCCCGGAGCGAGCACATGGGAAGCGTGCTGAAGCCCGACCTGCTGCTCACGGTGCAGATGCTCTGAAAATAAAGGCGCGATGGGGTTGGATCCGGTTCCGTCCTGTGTGGTCCCCGACTCTTCCGAAGCCAGCCTCTTGACTTTCCCTGCTTCCTGCCCACTAGAGCCACAGACGTGACTTTTTCCCAGCTGGCAAGAGGGGCAGCTGCCAGCAGAGCATCTCAATTCAGCTTCCCCAGCCCCACCCCTTGAGCTTGGCACGTGGAGCTGTCAATCATGGGAGGATATTTTTCCAAGCGTTGCTTCTTCTATTTTTTTTTGTTTTAAGTTTCATCGGTCCCTGTTTTTACTGATCTTTTTCTCGCTTTGAAGCACCTTTGGGGTGGGAAAAGATCAACGCCGCCAGGCTGGGCAAGCGGGAAGAGGTCTGCCAAAAACAGATTTCCCCGGTTCCTTCCGGCCACTGTTGCTTCAACGAACACTTTGTTCCCCGGGGATACACGGCCCGCAGGAGGTCCCGAATCACGTCGAATTGTTATTATTATTATTATTATTATTTTAGGTCGTAGATAAGTTAAGCTTTATGGGGAGATGAAGGAGCGTACGCATATACACTACTGTAGCCGCTGGCCGTGTGGCTGCTGCTAAGTTGTAGGTTATGGGAAAGACTTCTGAAGAATCCGATCCCATGGTTTATTTTATTTTATTATTCCAGTACTTTTAACGGAAGCCGTTTCGGGGAAGGAATTGTTGCAAGAAATGCACCTTTATAAAAATGCCATATTTGGGGGGATGGGACGCCTCAGGGGGTGTGAGATGATCCCTCCTCGGGGCAGCGTATCTGTTTTGAATCTCTCTGCCCCACTTTTGTGGACTTGCTAAGTTTCTGCCTGCCTCCTCTGTTCGTTTTTTCGGGAGGAACGAGAAATGCTGCTTTACATTTTTTTGCTTGATGTTACTGGAGAGGGCAGGGCAAGCAAGATAAAAACGTGGAGCCACAGAGCCCCCACCCCATTTTTGCAGTCTGGGGTTAACCATTTTTGGTTTTGTAGGTGTCTCCGCTCTCAACTGAGGTGACAGCGGGGAGCTAAAATGCCACTGTTAACAATGTACAAAAGATACGCTTCAAAAGGGGGGGGTTATTCCCCCCCCTCTTATCGTCCCATGTTTTGTGGAATCTCTTTACATTGGAAGCAGGAGTCTGAAAAACCCACTGAAATGTCACTTTTCTTTCCACCTCCCCACCCCTCCTAAAACAAAATTCCGTATTTTTATTTTTCTTCCAGGAAGGCTCTGGATTTAAGTGATGTATCTCTTCCCCACTCCCCCCAAGCAGATTCATAACCAAAGTGTGAGGTATAAAAACTGTACCATGAATCCTGTTTTGATTATGTTTAAAAGAAAGGCAGCTGTTTAAAATGTTTGCTTGGTTCTGTGTTTGGGGAGGGGTGATTAATTATCTAATGGCCATAGGGACTAGCCCCTAGGAGGTGGATCAGATACTGCATGGGCCAAAAGAGTTGCAGAAACACACACACACACACACTCCTGGAATAGAGACTCAGCTTCTTTTAATAGCATAGGGCTGGTGCGTCTGGTATGCCGGAAGTCTTAACGATTGGCCCTTTCTGAGTCCCCTTCGGGGAAAAGGGCGGCATAGAAATTTAATAAATCTAATCTAAATCTAATCTAGCAGCATCTTTACAAGGTAGTTCTTGATCTGAATTCCTGGAGCGGCCTAAATCATAAGCTGGATCGGCAGGGCTGGCTGGGGAATTCTGGGAGTTGAAGTCCACAGGTCTGCAAAGTTGTCAAGATTGGGAAACATTGGCTAAAGTTCTCGTCTTGAAATCTCAATGTAGTACATTGCTGGGTGGGGAATTCTGGGATCTGAAGTTCACAATTCTTCAAGGGGCCAAGTTCAAAAAGCTGGATGAATTAACGCTGCGAAACATGTAAGAGCAGGGGTGTCAATCACAAGGCCTGTGGGCTGATCCCGGCCCACGATGTGGTTGGATCCAGCCTGCAGGGCTATCCCGGAAAATTTAAGGGGCCGCCTTGCATCACTTCGACCCAGTCTACCCAATGCAAAGAGGAAACATGCCAGCTGTTTGGGGAGTGGCATCAAGCTGGCCATGGCCTCCCAGTGGGCCATGCCCAGTGAGGGGCATCAGGCTGTCCACACCTACTCAGCCAGCCACGCCCAGCTGTCCTCCCCTGAGGTCAACCACGGCCCTGATGCAGCCCTCAATGAAATTGAGTTTGACACCCCTGATATAGAGCTTCCTGAACAAAACTTAAGGAAACCATGTTTGTCAGTGAATTACACCACTTTGCTCCCTTGGAGGGAGGGATGCAGTGGAAGGTGCTTGTTGAGAAGCCCAGAAGGAACAGGATTGGGGCTTTTAGAG
The DNA here is from genome assembly GCF_009769535.1 of Thamnophis elegans. Taxonomy (NCBI): domain Eukaryota; kingdom Metazoa; phylum Chordata; class Lepidosauria; order Squamata; family Natricidae; genus Thamnophis; species Thamnophis elegans. The sequence continues at coordinate 179,321,975 of NC_045541.1, read as the reverse complement.
GGGACATAAAGAACATGGGGGGGGGGGGAAGCAGTGGGACGTTTGCAGAACACACAGCAACCGTGAAGGAGAAAACAAACCCATAAGGTTCGCTTGGAAAGACGAGCGAGAACTCAGAAAAAAAGTGAAATGCAGAGATCTCTTGTCAACAGAAGGGAATATTTGTAGCTCGGAGTTGAACTGTGAGGTCCTTGGTGTTCTCCTGCAGACATTTCGTGATCCAACTAGGTAATATCCTCAGTGCTAGGGGTGTGGAGGAAAAGGGAAGGAGGAGGAGGGCTGGGTCCTTGGCGCTCACTGAGCTTGGTTGATTTCTTGCAAACATTTCATTACCTAACTGGGTAACGGCATCAGTGCTAGAAGGGTTTGCTCTCTGTTTATATACAACCGCTGGCATGACCAACTCAGACCAACAAACTTAACAATATACACTGCAGCGTAATGAAGGAACCACCAAGAACGCTCCCACCAACACTGAGGGGACCAGCAACCTGTTTATAAACAGTCAGCAAACCCCACACACCCTTGAAGCACTGATGATGTTACCTAGTTGGGTCATGAAACATCAAGAAAACAGCCAGCAGCACAGACACCTCTCTCTTAGATTTTGTGTGAGCAGCGATAATAAAACCCAATTAAACGCTTTCAAATTCAGGTGGAAAAATAAATCGCAGCACCACCTTACAGAGCCCCTCAAAAATTCAATAATGCTTTTATTAGAAGAGATTATATGCCCTGTGTTTTGTTCACCTACACCCCCCCCCCACTTCCCCCTCTAAAAAATAAATGTCTTGAGGTTCCACCAGAGTTTGGAGCCGAACAAAGTGCTGTCTTCTCTTTACAAGGAACACAGTATGTTCAAGTATCTCGTACAAAAAAAGGATACACAAGGGGGTTTTACAATAAGCTAAAAGAATTCTACATACGTACAAAAGGGATGGGTGGGTGGGGGGAAGAATAGGGATGTGTGTATCAAAAGGCGTTGGGGAAGTTGCTGGCGGCAGCGGCAGCTGCTTCTGCTTCGGAGGTCCTCTGTTCGGATGCTGCAAAGACACAACAGTTTCACTTTTTAAAAAAAACGGCTCCCCATTTCTGTAAGACAGAATATTGAAAGCAGTTTCTGAAAAGGTGAAAAAGTTCCATCTTTTGAACGTAACTGAAACTAAACTTTTATTTCTTGTTTATTTCCAATTTTCTGTACTGCCTTGAGTGACTCTGGATTCCTGGTGACCGCCTGGACTAATCAGTATCCAGGCTTCTTGCCAGATTTGAGCAAGTCGTTTTGCCCTGGCCTGCTTTATGGGGCTGAGAGAGAGGGACTGGCCCAAGGACAGCTGATTGGGGCTTCATCCTGTGAGCTTTCGACCACCACACGAAACTGACATTGCTGGTTTAATACAAGTTACTGTTCTGGGACTGGCACAGGGTCTCAACTAGTTTGGGTTAGAGGTCTTTCTCAACTTAGTTGGGTCTGATGAAATTCCCTACATGCAACACTGGTGTTTAAATCAGCTTCGTTTCCCTCCCTCTGGCTGTGGGACTTTGAACAAGCAAGGATTTACCGGAATTAGCCAGCTTGGCGTGGCTTGGCTGAACGTCTATGATGATGCATTCGTCGTCATCTTCTTCCTCGGTGTCTGCCTGAAATCCATCCATCTCTGTCATTTCCGCCTTGAACAAAAGAGAGAGGCATGTCAAATGTTGGGTGTCAGCCCTCCCTCCCTCCCTCCCAACTTGCGAAAGAAAGACTCTCGGATCCATTGTTAGGGAAAATACACTCTACTAAAGCCAAGTGGTTACAGTGAAGCAAAGCCGGATCTGAATTTTTCGCACCCAAATTAAATTGCGAAATTGGGCCCGGTCCTACGATGACCCATTCGATGACTGCCATGACTTTACAGCCGTAATTATGGTCATAACTTTGAGAACGCTCGGTAACTACTTCGCAATCCCCATTGGTCATAACAAATAAAATAGTGAGCCAAGAGAGGAGACTCGTGCGGAAGGCTCCTGCGTGGGGTTTTCTTGTAAGAGGAGTGGCTCCTCTTAATGATCATTGCAATAAATAAGGATGGCAAAGCTGGCTCAGTCCACACAATGACTAGCTTTGCAACCTTAATTACCACAGGCTCAATTATGGTCATAAGTCCAGGACTACCTATATCCTATGCAGAGGGGTTGCTTCCAGTTCGGCTAAACCGGTAGTGGTGATTTGGCCTGGCAGCAACCCAGATTGGCCATGCCCCTGAACCAGTTCTCTGGTCTCGTCTGCCCTTGCCGGCATGTTTCTGCTCATACACAGAACAATTTACAGTCAACTCTGCATGCGCGAGCAATGCGCGGTGGGCACCCAGCGAACCGGTACCAACCGGTACAGGAACCCACCCCTGATCCTACGTGAATTAAGACACAGCTTCTTGGATCTGAGCGTCAGCCCCACAGTCGGTAAACAAAATGTGAAGCAAAGAACGAGGGTGGCATAGCTTGCTAACGGCCAGCAAGGAGGAAATTACTAACTTGGGTACAGACGCTCGTCCTTACCTGCTCGGTCCCCGGAGGTCTCCTCATGAACTTGGTTATTGACATGCTTTGCGTTGACTTCCGTTTTGCAGAGACTGGGGGGGTCTGGGTTGCCGCCCCGCCTTGCAAACTGCCCGCTTCTTCCTTGGCCACGGATGGAAGCTGGGTAATGTAGTTCCACTGGCAAGGCACGGGCAGGTGCTCCTGGCCAAAGTTCTTCAGGACCTCGGATTGCACGTACCAACACATCCGGTACTCGGGCCTCTTCTCGTAGACGGAGTTCTCGGAGATGATCCTCTTCAGCCTGGCCTTGGAAGGGACGACGTTCTCGCAGGCCGGAGATTGGCCTTGAGAGACCTTGGGGCTGGCCTCTCCACTGCCCAGGGGGGAGACCGGGCTGCTGGGATCCGACAGCAACGCCAAGCGGCAACATTCTTGGAACTCCTGAATGATGACTTTGCTTCCGTTCACGTTGCCGTGAAGTAGCGGAAGCAGCTGGGCCAGAACTGCAAAGGGGCGAAAAGCAGAATCTTAGTTACGCCGAGGATATCCCTGGCTGCTGGAGCAAAAGAAGTCACAGAAGGGACCTTTGAGGTCTTCTAGTCCACCCCCCTGCTCAAGCAGGAGATCCTATATCATTTCAGACAAGTGGCAAGCAAACAAAGGGGAAGTTAGAGTCACTTAATAACCCTGTCCCTAACAACTGCAGTGATCCACTTAACAACTGTGTCCACAAAGGATGTAAAATAGGGCAGAATTCACCTAACAATGATCTTGTTCAGCGACAGAATCTTTTGAGCGCGACAGTGGTCGAATTGTGAAACTGATTGCTACTTTGGACCTTCTCTTTGATGTCAAAAAGAAAACCACCAACGTAAGAAGCCAAAATGAATATTCCAGAAAAAAAGACCCTTGTTCTGGGCAGGAGACCCCACCCGCCACTTACTTTGTTGGTCTTTTGTTTTCTTTTTGTTGCTTTTCTCTATCAAATCTTCCTCGGCGACGCCAGAATCCAGGACAGAAGCTGTAAATTGCTGGAGGATTCCCATTTCTGCCGTTATGACGGCACCGCTCTGCTCGCCTTCCCAAATGCAACCGATCTTCACCGGCTGCAAGATGCGGAATCTCTTCCCCTTGGTGATCAGCTCGTCCCACTCCTTGGCTTTCAGCTTCTGGCGGGCTTTGGTGTTTTCGGGATCGCATTCCTGGGTTAGGAGGAAGGGAGGGGTTTAGCAATAGCACTTAGACATATACCACTTCACAGTGATTTCCAGCCCTTTCTAAGCAGTTTACAGAATCAGCCTCTTGCCCCCAACAGTCTGGGTCCTCATTTTACCCACCTCAGGAGGATGGAAGTCTGAGTCAACGCTGAGCCTGGTGAGATTCGAACTGCCAAATTGCAAGCAGCCGGCAGTCAGCAGAAGTAGCCTGCAGTACTGCACTCTAACTACTGCGCCAGCCATGGTTACTCTCCGATGGGAGATTAAAGGCTCAGCATTACACCAGACTCATGAAACAAAAGATTAAATCGACAACTTAACACGTTCCAAAGATTCAGCCAGCTTCATCTAAGCAGATAACTTAGAGGGATATCTTATCAGTGGTGGGATTCAAAACTTTTACAACCGGTTCTGTGGGCGTGGCAGGACCAAGATACTGTAAAATCTCCATTCCCACCCCACTCCTAGGGGAAGATTACTGCAAAATCCCCATTTCCTCCCAATCAGCTGGGACTCAGGAGGCAGACAATTGATGGAGGCAGGGCCAGTCAAAGGTGGTATTTACCAGTTCTCTGAACTACTCGAAATTTCTGCTACCGGTTCTCCAGAACTGGTCAGAACCTGCTGAATACCTCCTCTGATGTCTATGGATATTCTCAGTCACTCAGGTCATGGTTGTCCCAAAGGTGCTTTTTTCTCAAAAAGCAACTGGACTTTTTCCTTGAAGACATTTTTTCTTCTCATCTGAGAAGCTTCTTCGGTTCTGACTGAGTGGCAGAGTTGACTGCGAGGAATATAAATCCTTCCATCCTCCCCCATTCAGTCAGTACTGAAAAAGCTTCTTGGATGAGAAGCAAAACATCTTCAAGGAAAAACCAAATCCAATTCCTTTGAAAAAGCACCTCTGAGCTTAGAGGCCAAACCCTTAATTCTTTTCTGAATTTGCACAATACATAAACCACATTTTCTTGTTAATAATAGGCAAGGCAATCCTTTATTTGTCACAGGAGCAGAGCATGGAGCATGCCTTTTCCTGGGAGGCATTGACAGACCTAATGTTAAATTATTGTCTCTCTTCCAAGTACCAATCCTGTCAATCTTTCTTATTAGCATTTTTGAAAACATGATTTTATTTTATTGCTTTTTCGTAGAGAGAATTTTCCAACTTCTCAAATACATTTTATTTATTTCATTTTCATTTTCATTTTATACAATCACTTATATACTGTGCGTAACAAAAAAAAACAAAGAGAAAAAAAACAAACAAAAAAAAAAACCCCAACATAACACTTCAATCCCCCATACACCCTCTCTTCTCCCCCTCCAACTTTCATTTCACCCCTCCAGCATTCCCCTCTTCTACTTCCCTTCCCCCTCAGACATCTCCCCCTCCCTCCATCTCCCCCTCCTTACATTCCCTCTCACTCCCTCTTTACTTCTCCCTCCTCTTTCCCTCTTCTCCTCGCTTTGGTGTATCCATCAGTTTGTTTGTTTTTTTTTTTTAAAGAATAAAAGAGAAAAAGAAAAAAAAAAGGAAAACGAGCCGCAGTATACAAGTGAATTCTTATTGTTAAGAATTGAAACTGTAATTCCACCCTCCCCAACCCCCTTACGGCTTCACAGGTCCCATACCCGGCATAATTCTTTAACAAGCATTTGAGTATAATAAGGCCAGCTAACTTTAAAATTAAAAAAAGAAAAGAAAAGAAAAGCCAAAAAAAAAAAAAGAGAATAATAAAAAATACACACACACCTAAAAAGAAAGGTTTAGGTTAGGTTTTATTGGGATTTATATGCCGCCCTTTTCCCTGAGGGGGACTCAGGGCGGCTTACAACCACAGGGGAGGGGAAGTGCAAGGTCAAAACAAACACTTTGTGAACAAAAGAAAAATAATAAAACACAACTTTCATTCAGCAATCAAACACTCGGGCGGGTAATTGGAAGCCTATCCCCAGGCCTGCTGGGAGAGCCAGATCTTGAGGGCTGCGCGGAAGGTCTGGATCGTGGTGAGGGTGCGGATCTCCATGGGGAGCTCGTTCCATAGGGTCGGGGCAGCAACAGAAAAGGCTCTCCTCTGTGTGGTCGCCAGTCGACATTGACTGGCAGATGGAATTCGGAGGAGGCCCAGTCTGTGCGATCTGATTGGTCGATTTAGGGAGGTAATCGGCAGAAGGCGGTCTCTCAAGTACCCAGATCCACTACCATGGAGTGCTTTAAAGATGGTCATCATTATCCTGAAGCGCACCCGGAGACCAACAGGCAGCCAGTGCAGCTCGCGGAGGACAGGTGTAACGTGGGCGAACCGAGGTGCGCCCACTATCACTCGCGCGGCTGCATTTTGGACTAGCTGTAGTCGCCGGATGCACTTCAGGGGCAACCCCATGTAGAGCCCATTGCAGTATTCCAGTCTAGAGATCACAAGGGCTCGAGTGACTGTTGTGAGGGCCCCCCGATCTAGGTAGGGCCGCAACTGGCGGACCAGGCGAACCTGGGCAAATGCCCCCCTGGTCACAGCTGACAGCTGGTGGTCAAAAGTCAGCTGTGGATCCAGGAGGACTCCTAAGTTGCGGACCCTATCTGAGGGGTATAAAATTTGACCCCCCAGCCTAAGCGTTGGTGTATTAGCCAAATTATTGGGGGGGAAACACAACAGCCACTCGGTCTTATCCGGGTTGAGCACCAGTTTGTTAGCACTCATCCAGTTCTTAACGGCCTCCAGACCCCGGTTCATCACGTCCACCGCTTCATTGAGTTGGCACGGGGCGGACAGATACAATTGCGTATCGTCCGCATATTGATGGTATTTTATCCCGTGCCTCCGAATGATCTCGCCCAGCGGTTTCATGTATATGTTAAATAGTAGGGGGGATAGGACCGAACCCTGAGGTACTCCACATGTTAGGGGCCTCAGGGACGATCTCTGCCCCCCTACTAACACCGACTGCGACCTGTCCGAGAGGTAGGAGGAGAACCACCGCAAAACAGTGCCTCCCACTCCCACCTCCCGCAGTCGTCGCAGAAGGATACCATGGTCGATGGTATCGAAAGCCGCTGAGAGGTCAAGGAGAACCAGGATGGACGCATAGCCTCCATCTCTGGCCCTCCAGAGATCATCGGTCAATGCGACCAAAGCGGTTTCTGTGCTGTAACCAGGTCTGAAGCCGGACTGGAAGGGGTCAAGATAACTGGCTTCCTCCAAGGCCCGTCGAAGCTGAAAGGCCACCACCTTCTCAACAACCTTCCCGATAAAGGGAAGGTTGGAGACAGGACGAAAGTTGTTTAAGATGGCTGGATCTAACGATGGTTTCTTTAGGAGGGGTCTCACCACCGCCGTTTTGAGCGCGGCGGGGAAGTGCCCCTCCCGAAGGGAGGCGGTGACAACCGCCTGGATCCAGCCATGTGTCACCTCCCTGCTGTTGGCCACCAGCCAGGAGGGACACGGGTCCAGAATACAAGTGGAGGCACTTACAGCTCGGATGGCCTTGTCCACATCCCCAGAGGCAACTTCCTGGAACTCAACCCAGAACTGATGTGGCAAATGATCCTCCTGTGTCTCAGCTGGATCTACTGCGGTGGAGTCCAAGTCCGATCGAAACCGAGCTACTTTGTCCGCCAAGAATTGAGCATAATCCTCAGCCCTACCCTGCAAGGGGTCTCCCGCATCCCTCCTATTAAGGAGGGAGCGGGTTATCCTGAACAGGGCGGCTGGGCGTGACTCGGCGGACGCAACCAAGGAAGAAATATATGATCTTTTTGCAGTTCTTAATGCTCGGACATAGTCCTTGGTGCAGGTAGTTAAGAGTGCTCGGTTTGCCTCGGACCTATCGGACCTCCACTGGTGCTCTAGGCATCTCCTCCGGCGTTTCTTCTCCCGGAGTTCCTCGGTAAACCAGGGAACTCTCCGGGATCCACTGACCCGGAGGGGCCGTAGTGGCGCAATCCGGTCGAGAGACTCCGATGCCGCCGAGTACCAGGCGGCAGCCAGAGTCTCCGCCGAACTGTGGGCGAGGGTATCAGGAATAACCCCAAGCTCCGTCTGGAACCTCAAAGGGTCCATAAGTCGCCTGGGGCGGAACCACCTGGTCGGTTCCTCCTCCCTACGGTGGGGGTTTGGCCTCCGGAAGTCAAGCCTCAGTAGGCAATGGTCTGACCACGACAGGGGTATGATCTCATTACCCCTCAGACCAAGATCACACATCCACTGCTCCGAGAGAAATACGAGGTCGAGCATGTGACCCGCTGCATGGGTTGGGCCCCGAATTACTTGGGTCAAGCCCATGGCTGTCATGGAAGCCATGAACTCCTGCGCCCCTTCAGAGCGTTCACCGAGCGATGGCAAGTTGAAATCCCCCAGAACTATAAGCCTGGGGAACTCAACTGCCAGCTCGGCTACTGACTCGAGGAGCGAGGGGAGGGATGCTGCAACGCAGTTGGGAGGCAGGTACGTTAGCAGCAAACCCACTTGACCCTTGAGGTCCAACTTTATCAGCAGAGACTCACACCCGACAAGCTCCGGAGCAGGGACCCTACGAGGTAACAGAGACTCCCGGATTACAATAGCCACACCGCCACCCCTTCCCTGGGCTCTCGGCTGATGAAGCACCTGAAATCCCTCTGGGCACATCTCTACAAGGGGGACTCCTCCTTCTGTGCCCAGCCAGGTTTCAGTAATACATGCCAGGTCTGCCCTCTCGTCAACAATTAAGTCCCGGACGAGGGGAGCTTTGTGAACAACAGACCTGGCATTTAGCGACAACAGCCTGAGACCAGGGTCCTGACTACTCGCGCCATCTGGTCTTGGAGTGGGACTCCTAGGGCCGGAAGGAGGGATCTCTGTAATGTAGCGAACCCTCCTTCCCCGGTAATGGCCAGCCCTAAGGTCCCCGCCGTATCTGCCTCTCCCTGTCACGACCGCTATGCTCCGACCCACTCCCATGTCCATGGTCCCCCCAACCACCCCAGTTCCTCCCGCCTTCCCCAGCAGGTCCTCCGAGTCAAGCATTCTCATTTATCCACTCTAACAAATCCCACGTAAGAATTTAAAACATATAAAATACAAAGGTAACAATTACTAAAAGTGGGCCATTCATTCAATTCCAAGCAACTCCCATACACTCAACATTCTAATTAAAATTGCGCAGTTATAATATATAATAATATGGAAACAGTGGAGGAAGCGATGGTCTGCTCCTCTCCCTTCTTATGTCCTGGGGAGATGTCCTTAGCCACCAAGTCAAAAGTACGTAGTATATAAGGTGGCTGTAGACAAACAAGATTGAGTATAAAGCTCCAGAGTTCGTAGACGGCTCCCATATAGTCTTGCCCCACTGGTGGAGGTTAGCGGGCTGTATATTCGAAAGTCTCTTTCTCAAAGATATATAAGGGCCCCAATGTAGGAGGCCAGAGTTCGAGGCTAACTTGCACCGCTCTTGCAAATGGAAGGAAAATTGCTGGTATTTTCGGGGCTCAGGGGAAACAGAGAAGGGTCAATAAACCCACTACGTTAACACAGCTTCCCATTATCTGTAAATCTTAAACAATGTAGCTCATTCCAAATTTCGATTATTTTACTACTTGCAGGGTTTCAAACTATATTAGAGCCAGGTAAGTTGATCAATTAGGATTCCCCAACTAAAAGTCTCATTCCTTTGTCTATCTATTCAAACCTTTAATTTCTCTCTTTTTTATCCGAATATCCAAACCTTTCTATAAAACCATTAAACTCAAGTACTTCTTTCATTTTTCATTTCCAACACCTCCCTTTCTATCCTTACCCACCTCCACATATAAATTTTTTACCTTCCACCCTGCCTTTATCTATGTCCATATATATATTTTATCCGCGTCCATTGCTCCTCCCATATTTACTCCACTTTCCTGAAGACTCTCCGACCAATCTTTCTTGACCTTATATTGAAATAGCAACTCAAACAAATATCAGCTTGCATTCTAGCCCCAAGTAGTCTAATTAAGCTTTCGCTACCCTTCCCTCTCCCACGCGCCTCCCAACTCCATTCGTCCCAGACCACAACTCAAAAAGATCGCAATCTCCGCTCTCCTCGCCTAAGAAAATAATTCATGCGCAATTTGAGTTAGAATTCAGACAAATCTTATATACAATATGTGTCCACAATCAGCAACGCTTCTCTCAGTCTCCATGTCTCATCATCAATATACCACTTTTCCATTTTATCCCAGACGGAAATCATAAAGCTTTAAGAACATCGCTTAGTCTTTATTCTTTAGTCTTCTGCCCTTCCGGAAGAGGAAAGCAACACCCTCCGCCTTGTAGCCACGTGTCTCGCTGTTTGTCTTCTCCTTCTCCTTGTCTCTCTCCAGGTCCGGATGAATCAGGAAGTCCCGCCTTCAGGATCTCGTAGTAAAATTCTCGGGCTTCACAGACAGAGTTAATGCGGTGTTTTTGGTTGCCAAATGTAACTGTAATACCAGCTGGGACTTCCCATTTGTATGGAATCTGAGAATTTCTGAGTTCTTCGGTTAAGAAAGCGTACTCTTTCCTTGTTCTTAATAATTGAAATGGTATCTCTTTAAAAACAATCAAGTCCTGTCCGTCAATTCTCAACCTCTTGCTGTAAAGCCTCTGTATTATCTCATTTCTGGATTCCCTTGTGGTAAAGTATATTATTATGTCCCTCGGAAGCTGTCGCTGTTTTGCTACCCAGGAATTCTGGCGGTAAATTCTTTGAATCTGCCAATCAAAGTTAAATCCCGGACTTCCCACCAAGCGGCTGAAAGCCTCAAAGAAGATCTGTTTCAAATTCTCCTGTTGGTTTTCACGCAGTCCTCTAACCCTTATTGCAAAGGCAGTCTTATTGTAATTTATCATGACAAGTTGTTTTTGAGCAATTTCCATTTCCTGTTGTAACGTTTGAATTTTGGATATCAAATTAAGGTTAGTTTCTTCCAAAAGTTCCAATTTGTCCTCCGCTTCAGCAATATAATCTGTCATGACTGTCATTACTCCGATCATATCCTTCTTTGCCTGAGCAATTTTAGCATCAAATTGATCATATAAATCCGATATCAGTTGATTAATTTCCTGTCTGAAGTCATTAAGCGTTTTGAGAAGAAATTCTTGTGTTAACAAATCTCCCGTGGAGGGTGTGGGAGGCAAGGGTAGCGGCTTCATAGCAGTTTTTAGAGATATGTTATTAAGGAAGCGCTTCTGTTTAGATTTGGGAGCCATTCCAAAGTAGAAATAAAAGACAAGCAATCAAGCGAGCCAAAAATCAAAGTCTCTGCTCCCCTCAGTTAATCTTTTAGCAATTAGTACAGAGAAGCCTTCAGGAGGGTAGGGCTGGCTAAGTACGTCACATCAAACACAAAAACTACGAGATCGCCATCTTGTGACGCAGCTAAAAAAGGAAGGGAGCCTTTTGCGAAATTGAAGCTGGTATTTTAGATAGTAATAAAAGAAATTCCTCAGGAATGGTCCCCGCCCGGATTGACTTTTAAATAGCTTAGCTTTGTCCTGGGGGGGGGGGGGGGGGGGGCAATCTGCCTAGGCTGCAAAAAAGGCAGCGCGGAAAACTGGCCAGAGTAAAGGCTCAGCTAATGTTGAACCTCTTCTCCATTCACAGCAAAAAAAAAGCTATGAATTACAAAGAGATCCTAACGACTGACCTTCTCCCTGCCCCTTTCTGCCAGAAAGGGGAGATATCTATAGATCTTATAAGATATACGAACCAGAGTCCTGGCAGGAGCTTCGTTGAGCTCCCGACGGCGGCAGGCTCCACCCCCCGAAGCCCTTATTAGCATTTTTGAAATGAGCCACGGTCAGCTACACAAATGTACTATTTTAGAAATTCCAAAGTACAGACTGGTGTGAAATAAGAGGCTGGAATATCTAGTTTGCGAACACCAAGGAAAGTCTGTTTTGGCATTTATGTTATATTGCGGCATGGAGAATGCTGATCCAGAGTGGCCAAGCGGGTCAGATATGACTGAATGGCTGACGATGACAATTGTATTTTTATAGATTTAAAACCACAGTTAATTTAATTAAAAAAACATCAGCCCCACCCCCCCCGCATCCCACTTTTGTGAAAAACAGGGGTGTTTTTGTCTTCCACCCCCTCCCCCCCAGAAACATTCTGCAGGCTTCAGCAGGGCTGGGGAAAGGGAAAAATGCTCCCCGTTTTGGTGAAAAGAGTCATTAAATGAACTGTTGTAAGTCGAGGGCTACCTGTAATATCAGCCCACTCCCCCACCCCCACAATAATGGTTGTGTATACATAACACACACACACTGGGCAAAACCCCTATCATGTATTTAATACATGTGATCCATTGAAGCTTACGATTGTGTTTTTTTCCCCCAATCTTAATTTTAGTCCTGCAGAATCAAATATGGAAGCTAAATACATCTTCCCAAATAAGTGGGTTTTAGCTTTGAGATGCAGCCTTTTGACAGAGATTGTCTCTGGCTATCAGTCCTGGGGGCTACAGGTAGTCCTCGACTTATGACAGTTTGTTTAGTGACCGTTCAAAGTTATAACAGCAGTGGAAAAAGTGACTTAGGACTGTTTTTCACACTTACGACCGTCTCAGGATCCCCTGTGGTTGTGATCAACATCCAGATGCTTGGGAACGGGTTCATATTTATGACGGTTGCAGTGTCCCGGGGTCACGCGATCCCCTTTTACGACTTTCTGACCAGCAAAGTCAATGGAGAAGCCAGATTCACTTAACAACCGTGAAGCTAACTTAACCACTGCAGTGATTCACTTAACAAATGTGGCAAAAAAAGTTGTAAAACGGGGCAAATCTCACCTAACAAGTTTCTCACTTAGCAATTTCCAGTCTCAACTATGGTCATAAATCAAGGACTACCAGCTGAGGTAGATCAACAGTACCGCCTTGCTCATTTTCCCAGCCTCTTAGCCTTGGAAAAATCCCCTTCCCTTTGGGGCTTACTTCAGTCACGCATTCATCCTCCGAAAGGTATCCATGGGGAACGAAGAAGCCATCGTCATCATCTTCCTCCTCTCCACCATCTTCTTCCTCATCCTGAATGACAGGGAAACAGGGAGAGATTACAAAGTGGCCTTGGAAAAGCATCTTTTTCTAATAAGAGCTTAGATCAACGGCAGATCTTTTGAAAAAGGCTGGTTGGGAAAGAAAGGGCATTCTCGGTTGTGTCAAGACGTTTGTGGGTATTTTTCTATGTTCTATACAAGATTACATACAATAATACATACATACAGTAATCTATACAAGTATGCTTTGTAGTATAAGACGCACTGGAATATAAGACGCACCAAGGTTTTGAAGAGGCAAATTTTGCACTCTGCAGACCTCGCAAAAACGGGCTCGTTTCCCCCCCCCCAAAAGGCATGAATAGCCTTTAGGAGGCTTGGAGAGTGCTCTGGGGGGGGGGGTGCGCTCCCCACCCAATGAGCAAAAAACACCCTGTTTTACATCAAAAAAATTGCAGGCATAGCCTTTAGGAGGCTTATAGAGTGCTCCTGGGGGCTGGGCAAAATTGAGCAAAAAACGGGCTGTTTTTTTGCTCATTTCTGCCCTCCCCAGCCCCCAGGAGCTCTGAAAGTCTCCTAAAAGCTATACATGCCCATTTTGGTGAAGGTGGTGGGATTTCAGGTGGCAAAAAATGCTGTATTCAATGTATAAGATGCACCCAGATTTTCAGCCTCTTTTTTGAGGGAAAAAGGTGCGTCTTAACACTCCGAAAAATGCGGTACATTATGCACAAAAATGGAAGGACATTTCGATCCCCACAATGGACAAATGGCTGCAAAAGTTGATGGAGTGAGCAGAGGTGGCAAAATTGACTGTTTTGATCAAAGAAAGAAAAAAAGCCCACAACTACTTTTGTTTCTTGTTGGAAACCACGACTGGACTTTGTGTTTGAGGTGGGAGTCAAAATGAAACTTTGATTGTGGGTTTTACCGATGAGTTAGTTTTCTTGTTGTAGAAATAGCTAGTTTATTCTATTATGGAAAAGTAAAAAGCCGAGGTTGGATGTTGTTATTTTTATTCTACTGCACCGAAGGGAGTCAGAAGTCAACACCTTTTTTTCCTTTTGTCTCTACACTTTTCTTTTCCCCTTTCCCTCCCTCATTTTTCCTACTCCTTTGCTTTTGTATTTTATAATAAAAACTGTAAACATGACACTAGGGGGAAAAAAGGTTTCCGAGTATTTGCCATTTCTGAAAGAAATGCATCTCTCACATTTAGGAATGAATTTCCCCTTCTCCAATTATGGGGCAGCTGCAGTTGGAAAAATTCACAAATCAGAACTGGCTTGATTCACAAGGAGGAAGAAAACTGTGGAGACTTCTTCAGGCAGTCTCTGATAATTGGACACAATTTAATGTAAGAAAAAAAAACACCTTTCTGGCTATTTCTGTTAGACACTGTTCCAATCATCTTCTCTCAGAGCGTCAAGAAATCAGAGTATATGGCCAACCATGGATGACGAATTTCTGTGCCTGATTCCAGATGTTACTGTAACATCATCGCTGTCTTTTAACAACCCCATAATCCCTCGCGGGATGGAGTCTGGGCAACTGAATGGATCTAGCAGAGTGTTTAATGGCCAGATGCCTTTCCTGTTGCCAACGTGGAGTTTTGTCCAACAGATAAATTCTCATTGTGCCCAGAGAAATATCTGCCTCTACCTAGGATCAAACTCACAGCCTCCTGATTGTGAGGCAAGAGCTCTGCCATTAGGCCACCGCACCACTCCATGTTACCTGCAACCTTTCAACCACTACATAGTCTTCCCAAGGGTTTTGCCATTGAAGGAGAGGCAACGTTGCTCCTTCAGGGAAAAAGCTTAGTCTTACCCCTTCGCTGTGAGAGAGGGACTCCCCTGGTTCCTCCTCCTCCCACTCTTCATCACTCTCCACTTCATAGTCCAGGAGCTTCTGCAGGGAAAGAAGCAAGAACAATGCAAACTAAGACAGCTTCCAGAAGGACTGGGCAACGGGGGTGGGGAGAGGCACTCATTTTGAACAGTATTTAATGGCAAAATAGAAACAAGGAATCCTAGAACTGAGAAGGATCCTGGAAGTCACTGAATTCCAATGTTTGAGGGGCTGCCACAAAGAAGAGGGAGGGTCAACTTATTTTCCAAAGCACCAGAAGGCAGGACAAGAAACAATGGATGGAAACTCACCAAGGAGAGAGAAACAACCTGGAGTTAAGGAGAATCTTCGCAAGAGTGAGGACAATGACCCAGTGGAACTGCTTGCCTCCAGAATTTGTGGGTGTTTCTTCACTGGAGGTTTTTAAGAAGAGACTGGATAGCTACTTGTCTGAAATGGTACAGGGCCGGGATGGTGAACCTGTTTGTCAGGGCATGTGAGGTATGCGCGTGCTGGCCAGGGGGTGTTTTTCGTCCTCCGGAGCCTTCAGGGAAGCCTCCGGAAGGCCTCTGAAGGCTCCGGAAGGCTAAAACTGGCTCTACGAGCAAACTGGAAGTCCGTTCCCAAACTTCCAGTTTGCCCATAGGGCCGGTTTTTTGTACTCTGGAGGCTTCAGGGAAGCTCCCGAAGCCTCCGGAGGGCCTCGGGGGTGGGGGGAGGCCTTTTTTGCCCTCCCCAGGAATCTATAAAGCCTCTGGAGCCTGGAGAGGGCGAAAAAACCATGCAAAAAATGGGGGGGGGGAGCGCCTGTCATGCGCACATGCGTGCTGGGAGTCAAGCATTGCATTACCCCCGCACGCCTCCCCCCCCCTGCGCTCCCCCAGCTTTTGGCACGTGAGCCAAAAAAGATTCGCCATCACTGGTATAGGGTCTCCTGCCTGGGCAGAGGGCTAGATTAGAAGTCCTCCAAGGTCCCCTCCAACTATGTTATTCTGTTATTTGATCTGCTGTTTAGTGCGAGATTCCATGGGTCTCCAAACTTGGCAACTTTAAGACTTCAACTCCCAGAATTCCCCAGCCAGCATAGGATGCTTTCTTTCCACAGAGATTTACTAAGCTGCCATCTCCTCCCATCGATACCCGCTTGGCCCCAGTGGCCTTTTAATGTGTTTGAAGAAGACGGGTGAATTAATGTTCCCAGCTTACCATATCTTTGGCCCAGGGGTTTCTGGGCCTTATTGCAGAAGTCCTCTTGTTCCAGGTGCCCCAGTAGGCAGGCCGGTGATTCTCACAGAACTGCAGGAGTTTCATTCTGCCAAATTTCTTCCTTTCGGGAGCATCTTCTGCCTGGCTGCTACTCACAATGACCACATCGCTGTTGAAAAAATGATAATAATAGGGTGCTCAATCTTTGGTGTCGCCCACTGGGGTACCAAGACACCGAAAGAAAGAAAGGAGGGAGGGAGGGAGAGGGGAGCTGAAAGTCGTCCTTAATCTCCAGTGAAACAAAGTTCCTAATTAGTACTGGGATAATGACGCCTGACTCACAAGAAAGGGACTTTTGTCCACGTCCCTAGAGAGGCCTTCGATTAAAATTGAACTGGTGAATTGTGTCACAGCTAGGAGGAATGAGTGAAAGTTAAGGAAACTGGTGGGCTGCAAACCACCCCAGATCAAAGAGGAATGGGGGAAGTAGGGAGGGGACGCTAAAGCTTTCTGTCCTGGATGCATGGAAATGTCAGAGGCACCCTGCCATGAAAACATCTGGACAGGATGATTAAGGATTAAAGAGATCACAATGCACACCCTCTTACAGCAGGGAAGTCGTGAGGAGACAGCTGTGGGCTTGCAGCCAAGACAAGCTGAGACTTAAAAGTTGAGGAAGAGAGGGACATCTTGACATGGGTCCTCACACCCAAGCGATATGCGCAGTGCGTTGTCAACATCATATTTCCAGTGATTGCGCTTTTTTTCTCAAGAGGCAACTGGACTTCCTTTGTTTCTCTTTGAAGACAGACGGGGAGGGATACGACATCAGCCATGGTGGTGCAGTGGTTGGAATGCAGGACTGCAGGCTACTTCTGCTGACTGCCAGCTGCCAGCAATTCGGCAGTTCGATCCTGACTGGCTCAAGATTGGCTCAGCCTTTCCCTCTCTCTCTCTCTCTTTTTTTTAGGCAGGGGACATGATTAGAAGTTAGACAGGAAAGAAAGAAAAGGTTTCTCAATAAAGGGTGACACGATTAAAAGCTAGAATAAGAGATAGAAATAAGGAGAACATGAATGTATTCATTTTTATCTTATAAAATGGAAGCAATAATGAGAAAAGGTGGAATAATTGAAGGATGATAGATTGCAACGTAATACAAATGTGTATTGTTGTTAGAAATACATAAATTGATTGGATGTAATAATTATGTTTAATCTGATTAGTTTCATTTGGATTCGAATGTATGGCACCCAGGTGCCACTCTGTTCACACATTGATTTGACATTTTAATAAAAAAAATAATTTAAAAAAAGGTTGGCTGAGCATCCATGCTTCCAAGGTCAGTAAATTGAGGACCCAGATTGTTGAGGGAAATAGGGTGACTCTGTAAACAGCTTAGAGAGGGCTGGAAAGCACTGTGAAGAGGTATGTAAGTCTAAGTGCTGTTGCTATCATCTATCCCCAGTTTACAACACGGTCCTTTCAGCAGTTCCAAGAAGGCTCCTCACCTATTTGCACCACTCAGGTGACCCTGAGGACACAGAGAAACCTACAAGTGGCCTCAACAGCTCTCTAAAAAGGATGCAAAAAACACAGCTATAAATCCTTCCCTTCCCCACCATCCACTCAGAGCTGGAGAAGCTTTTTGGATGAGAAGTTAAACGCCTTGAAAGAAAAACCAGAAAGTCCAGATGCCCATATAGGCACAGCAGCTTGTCCTTTTATTCCTGAACTTTTATTGTTATCCAAAGTGTTTTGCTAAAGCCACATCTGTCCTATGACAGGCTGCCTTTCCCCCCCCCCCAAAAAAAGAGTAACTAACCTGTTAATCTCGTCAGCGCTGGGGCTGCAGGCAAGGGTGGGTTCCGATTTTCTAGCGTCCCGACTCTTCAGCTCTTCCAGGAAGGAAAGCTCGCAGCTCTGCTCTTCCACAGAACGATCCATTCGGTCGGAGAGCTCCTGATCGAAGGGCACCCGGCAAAGTGGAGCCAGGACCATGTTCTCCTTGATCTCAAAGGGAGCAAACTTCCCACACCAGCCGGCCAGAGTCTGAAAAGAAAGAGGACAACTTTATTACGGTGTGTTCTGACCTAGGCTTCCTGAGACAGTAAAAATCACACAGAGTCCCCAAAACCCTCTTTTTATTTCAAAGATTGTGAATTATATTCATTCACAGCCCCTAATGAGTCGGAAATAGTTTGTGAGGAGTCCGACAGAAGTCTGCCACAATCCTTCAGGATAAGCACCCACCTTTCTCTCCCTTGAAACGCTGCAAAAGACCTAATTGGCAATTAGCTTTGCAAGGCCACACAGAACACAGAGTCAAAACGAAGCTTCAGAAGGTAAACTGACCAGCATGAACCAAGTTGCTTCCTGCAAAGGCTCACGTGCCTTTGCTCCTCCTTTATGTCATGATTGGAGGGGCCAATCACCTCCAAGCCTTACTTCAGAGTCGTCCCTTTTGTCTTAACTGTTCTTGCCTTCTGGCAGCTCTGCGCATGTGCACACTGGGAACAGGTTCCCCCTGGTTCCTCGCTGATGTCCGACTCTGGAGACTCAGGAGGCAGCGCAAAACTCCCAGATGGCCCTGGTCCCCTCTCTGCCTCCGTCGCAGAGCCCTCATCAGAGCCTTCCCCAGGACTGGCTCATGTTCCTCCCCAACCTCCTCACTCTCCGAATCTCCTGCCAGCTCCGCCACAGACCACAATACGCTGTTCTTCTTGGAATGCAACATAGGATACAAGTTTCATCCTTGAAGCCCAGGAACTTAAAAATAAAATTACACACTTAAAAAATAAAATACGTTACCTACCATTCTGAGGTCAGCATTTTGCTGTTTAAACCAAAGTGCAAACAGAAGAAACGTTGCATCACAGCCACGTTAGGCTGTTTTTAAACTGCAGGTTGATTATTCTTACAGGTAATCCTCAACTTACAACCATCCATTTGTCTAGTGGCCGTTCGAAGTTATAACACACTGAACAACGTGACTTGTGACCATTTTTCACATTTACAACCACCGCAGCATCCCCATGGTTATGGATGGAGATGCTTGGCAAGCGATTCATATTTATGACCGTTGCAGTGTCCTGGGGTCATCTGACCACCTTTTACGACTTTCTGACTAGCAAAGTCAACGAGGAAGCCAGATTCACTTAACAGCTGTGTTGCTAATTTTACTGCAGTGATTCACTTAACAACTGTGGCAGGAAAGGTTGTAAAATGGAGCAAAGCTCACCTAACAACTCCCTTGTTTAGCAATGGAAATTTTAGGCTCAATTGTGGTTGTAAGTTAAAGACTACCTATCTTTTTTTTTTTTTAATTGCAGGTTGATTTAGACATGCTGATAGTAACTGTGCAACAATTCTGACTCTGGGGACATAAGCCTGCAACTTCTTAAATTTCTTTAAATTTCAGCTTCTCTTATTTTAGCTAAATCTACAATAGTTGTGCTGTTTTGGCCAACGATTCCATTAACAGTTCCTGAAATTCAAAATGACCTTCAAGTTCAGGTATTTTATGGTATTACCCAGAAAAAGAACATATAGTTTTAATGCCTCAACGGTATACAGAAGTGGTTAGAAAACTTACTTTTGGAGCAGGTGGGGTTTTTGGTTTTTGAAAGAACCGGGTGATTTCAGCTTTTTCTGCTTTGAGGCGCTAGAATCAGAATATGAAAAAAAAAAAAAGAGAGACGTTTCAATCCACGAAATTAAAAACACCAAAGCCTTCTTTAACACAGAGAAGACAAACGCTGTGTGATGTCCAAAAGCCCTTCTTTTGAACTCTGTATTCTTGCTGAAATAGAATAAAGAAAAGGGCTTCTGGTTTTACCTTCTCTTCTTCTTTTAAGCGTTTTTCTTCTTCCTTTTTTCTTTTCTCTTCTAATTTTGCCCTTCAAAATAAAGCCCAGGTTTAGGAAAATATAATCTTGGTTTACGAAAACACAAGCATTGGGAGCGTTCAAATATTCCCCCACACCCCAAAATGTTGGGTAAGGGTGTTCCAGTCCAGGAATTTTGCAGATCCTTAGTTCAAAGGCATTTTGGGGTGGGGGTGGGAAAAGCTTCCATTTGAATTTCTAAGTCAAATCCATTTTACGATTAAGTGGTCCAAGAGGCAGTCTTGGAAATATCCACCACAACTGGACAGCAAATTGCAACGGAGCACAGATTAAACCTCACAACTTGCGTGAGATGGATGGATGGATGGATGGATGGATGGAAGGAAGGAAGGAAGGGGAAAGGCAAGGCAGAAGGGAAGGAAAGGAAAGAGTGAAGGGAAAGAAAGAAGGGAAAGGAAAGGAAGTAAAGGAGGAAGGTCCTCATAGTGATACTCTGAGCAGCATTAAAGCAAAGCAGCCAATCAGTAGAATGTGATCCTATAACTGTCCAATTATATTCAAACAAATTGTTTTTGCAACAGGCTTGGTAACAGTCCCTGGCTTGATGGCCTGGACGGTGTTGCATTCATTCCATGTTGCGACCTTGGAAACGGCAGCAGTTCTCATGGGATATACGACTATGGTAGCCTCCCCCTTTCACCCTTCCACATAGCTCCCTTCCCATTGTGTATGGCAGACTGGCATCTGAGGAAGGAAGGAAGGAAGGAAGGAAGGAAGGAAGGAAGGAAGATCAATGGTACTCGGAACACCATTATAGGAAGGCAGCCAATCAGTAGAATGTGATCCTATCAAGAGAAAACAGCAACCAAGTCCAGCTAGCAGAATCCCAACATCCTAACCAACCAGAAGAAGGGAAATCTACGTTGATTGACAATCCCATGTGACAATGTACTTACTCCAGAGCTTCTTGCCTCTCTTTCCGTTTTTCTTCTTTTGCGCGCTGCTTTTCAGCTTTCTCTTTTTCATCTTTCTCCTTTTTCTCCCTCCTTTCTTTATCCTTCAGCTCCTTCTCTTCTTCTTTCTTCCTCTTCGCCTCCTCTCGGGCACGTTCCTTCGCAGCCTGGGCTTCCTTTTTCAGCAGTCTCTTCTCCTCCCGTTCAGCTTCCAGCTTCTGAAGTTTTTCTGCACGCTCTTGGTCCTTTAAACAAAGAGAGACCAGAAAAGGTCTTTTAAGAGGAATTCTTGACCCTGTCGTATCCCCACAGTCGAGCAGTGCAATATGTGTTAAACAGGTAACAGGTTGCCTCAACTTACAGCCATTAGTTTAGCAACCATTTGACGTTACAACTGCACTGAAAAATGTGTCTTATCACCAGTCCCCAGACATAGCAAGGCATAAAACAAAGCATGGCTCACTTAACTGCCTTGCTTAGCGCTGGAAATTCTGATTGTGGTTGTTAAGTTGAAGACTACCTGTATATGTTTCCCAGGCTCCTCCCCTGTGGGTGAGCCCTGTGGTGAGCCCAACTGAGGGAAATCAGATGAAGATGCACATCAGCTAGCGGGGAAAGGTGGGGGGGACACAGGGCAGACAGTTGTAAATTCAGCTAGGCCCAAATTTTGTTTGCGTAACTCTGTGGGTGGTGCAACGGACAGAAGAGTGGAATGGTCATAATTCCCTTCATTCAGTGCTGTTGTAACTTTTTTTTTTTTTGTTATGATTAGAAAATTTATATTGCCACCTTTCGCACATGGCGACTCAAGGCGTCTTACAAGAATATAAAAACCTCATATAAAAAAGCAATAAAACTAATAAGAGAGAACCATGTAATAAATTAATGAAATAATAATCCCCCAACCCCTGCGATATTTACACACGAGCCATTTAATGGGCTCCATCCCGTTCTGGGTTCCCCAGGCCCACTGGCAGAACCGGATCTTCCTCGCCTTCTGAAAGAGGATTAGAGTGGGGGCCATTCTAATCTCTGGGGGAATGATGTTCCAGAGTGTGGGAGCCACCACGGAGAAGGCCTTTCATCTGGGTCCCACCAGGTGTATCTCCCTAGGACAGGGGTGTCAAACTCAAGGCCCAGGGGCCAGATTCGGGAAGCTTAGTTCTGGCCTGTAGGGCCACCCTGGAAACAGCAAAGGACTGGCCTGCAGTGCCTCTGCCAGCGAAAATGGAGCTCGGGAGGGCTGCATGTACCTCCCTAAGCTCCATTTTTGGTGGCAGAGAGTTGCAGGAGGGTCGCAGCTGAAAATGGAGCTCGGGGGCCCATTTTCACTGGCAGAGTGTTCGGGGCCAACTTAGGCACCTCCAACTTGACTGACATCGTGCTGGTCACGCCCCTCCTGCAGCGCCCCCCCCCCCCAAGGTCAAACACAACCCTGATGCAGTCTTCAATGAAATTGAGTTTGACACCCCTGGACTAGGGGATGGGACCCACAACATTCCTTCCTTACCTTTGGCCACTGAACAAAAAGGTTATTAAGTGGAGATATCTGGCATGTTCATAGATTGAATAAATAAAAACTTTCCCCATCATAGATACCAGAATGACAGAGTTGGAAGGGACCTTAGAGGTCTTCTAGTCCAACCCCCTGCTCAGGACGGAAGGAAGCCCTATACCATAACCCAATGGAAAGGTTTAAACTCACACAACTATCTACATAACCTATTCGTTCTGTCCTCTTTTTAAAATTATCTGTCCTTCAAAATTAAAATGAAATCCTATTAACCCTGGGAGATCTTGAAAGAAGTATTGGCACAGTTGCCACCCTCAAATTTCCTGGTTTGTTACTTTTTTAAAATTCTGTTTTTATAGCTATTGGAAATAACATGGCTACTGTAGCTGGAAGGTGGAAAGACTCAGAACAACACTGTCACTTTGTTAATATTGAAACAAAGAAGTAAGTAACTTAAAGGGGTTAGAAATTTTGTTTCCTGGTGTAACATTCTGTCAATCCTTGCCTTCCTTGGCACTGAATATATACTTAACCTTATCACTCTAATAGGAGGGAGTTTTCACAGGACTCTGAAGCTCATTTCAACCTGTCCTTCCACCCCCTTATTTCTCAAAAAAATGTTCCAGTAATTTCCTGAAGGAGGAGGAGTCTTGCTTTAGAAAAAATATATATTTACTTTCAACAAGGGATAAAATACAAAAAGCAAAACAGAGATTAAAAAGTAAGTAAGCAAAATCAGGGGTGCAAAAGAAGGAAAAAAGGAAAAGAAAGAATAATTCCCATCTTTCTTCGGTACAGATGCAGATATAAAATACACTGACCTCTTACTCTAAAACCAACAATGCACAGTATTTCTATAATCATAAACTGTGCGAATCATCAAATCCCAAAATGAAATCTTCATTTCTTTCCATTTCTAGCGACAGGTCCAACAATGGTTTCAATTAAAGTTCAAACAGAAACAAAGGTATTTTCTTTAAACGAAATACCGTATTTTTCAGAATATAAGATGCACTGGAGTATAAGACGCAACAGGATTTTGAAGAGGCAAACAAAAAAAAAGTTTTTGCACGAAATGGGCCAGGTTTTTTCAAAAAAAGGGGCATGAATAGCCTTTAGGAGGCTTGTAGAGTGCTCCTGGGGGCTGGTGGGCAAAAACAAACAAAAATCCGTTTTTTGTCAAAAAAGAGCATGCATGGCTCATTTCTGCCCTCCCCCCGCCCCTAGGAGCACTCTATAAGCCTCCTAAAGACTATGCATGGCAATTTTGGTGAAGGGGGCGGGCCAAAAATGCTGTATTCAGTGTATAAGACGCACCCAGATTTTCACCCTCTTTTTTTAGAGTAAAAGGTGTGTCTTATACTCCGAAAAATACAGTAATCAGTTTAGGGGGTGCCTTGCTTTGTCTGGAAATTGCACCATCCAATCACTGCAACCACCAAATGGACCAACATGCCATGTCCCACTTGTTCCTGGATATTGCCAAAGCCAGAAATAGCTGCAATCACACAACTTCCTTGATTATACTTCCAAAGTAGCATTTCAGCCGTAAACACCTGGAAGATATGGGATGGTGGAAGAGGCCTTTTAAGCCAGGCCAGATTCCCTCTGATTTTATATTGTCTTCCCCGGAATTTAAAATCTTTTCTGGATTCTAGCTGGATATGGTGGCATAGAAACAAGGACTTTTTCTGCCTGCTGAGCTTGTTTCAGTGGACACAAATTACAATTTATTAGGGATGCGCAGGCATGAAAAATGCTCTGGAATCAGCACTTCAGACATCCAAAAAGTAGAAAATCTGTTACTCATTACTGCAGGTATTTATTAGGCTTCTGGGGATGTGTCATCATCTCTTAGCAACCAGAGATAATTCTTCTCCAGGATGATGACTGGTAATTAAAGTAGCTCAAATTTTAATGGGGTTTCACGAAAGCTTTATTTTTTTTTAAAAGCCCTCAGGCTGCTTCAGTGATGACCAAAGAAATGTCATTAAAACCATTTGTTACTGTCTTCGCCATCACTTTCTTAAGCCCACACACTTTCACTTTTCAGCGAGTAAATTCAATTACTCAGTGGAATCATCTCACCCTCTGTAGCTTGAGTTTCTCCTTCTCCTCAGAACTTCGATGGAGCTTTGGAGAAGCCTGAAATAGGAAAGATGGCGCAGGTTATGCTATCAACATTTCTTTTAAGCAATCAAAACCGAGACAAGGATTTATACAGAGCACAAACCATAACGGTGTCTGGGGTCGTGATTCTACAAACTATGTTTAAGGGAATTGTGGTTAAGCACAGTGGCCCCCAAAGTTTGCAGTTTGGCAGCCTGCCTGGAAGGTGGAGAAGAGGGGAACTGGGCGATGTGGCAGGCTGGTGCACGCACATGAGATTGTCCACCGGCCCCCCACTCAAGCAAGTTGAGTTGCACTCCAGACTCAATTGGGCTCAAGTGGCCCAATTCCAAATGGGGACCTCTGGGCATGAAGTGTGAGTCAGACCAAAGAGTCATTTTCGCGTTTTTAAAGACGGACAGCTGTATTATGGCATAATGCAGTGACCTGAATTCCTCATCTGTATTTTGAGAAAACAGAGGAAGCACAGAGAAACACTTAGGCTACAGTCAGGTGAGGTTAGAATCATGATTTTCTACTTATCTTCAGAAATCCTAACTAAAAAAATTTTTTTTTAGGTAAGATGATTAAAAAAGCAACTTTGGCATATGAAGTCTGCAATGAATCCCAGCCCTGCAACATGTATAAGAAAACCGAAAAGCCCTCCTCAACCAGAGATGGGCTGGGACTACATCTCCCATAATTCTTATCTAGCAGCTATATGGAGTCTTCAACTTATGACCACAATGGAGGCTGGAATTTCGATCATAAGTTGTTGGGGTTCTAAGTCGAGGTACCAACTGACTGGACTTACAACCATTTTTATAACAATCATAAGCTGAGTCACCATGGCTGCAAAGTGAATCTAAATAAAATCTATATGAATAAATACAAGTTTCATTTTATCATTACAGCAAAGAGGCAAACTAAAAATACTTATTTGCAATAGGGTTTAAATTTGAATGTTTTGGAGGGTGATGAAAGGATGGAGAATTATGTTCTGCAATGTTTGAGGTACATTCTGGGAGTAGCAGAGAACTAACACAACACAACTTGATCTGAATTTATACCAAAGTAAGAATCTTCTCCAATTCTTTCCATAAAGATTGTTAATTCCAGTCCATGAGTTGAACAGCAACAAAAAATAGGCAGTAGACCAACTTACAATTGCCACAACTGCAAATTGTACTGGCACCACCAAGACTTTCCCATTCTTATTTGAAATCAAGAAAACAAGACTTGCCAATTAAACTTAAGTTTTGGCCAACAGAACAATTCAGGACTTTGTTTCCAGCTAAGGAAGGGCAACAAACAAATCCCAAAGGCTTGTGAATAAACTACTTCCCAAAAACAATACAGGGCTTTTTAAGTATTGGCTGGAGAGTTTAATGACATAATAGATACCTTTTTTAAAAAAAAATCACAGATATATACAATGTGTAACATCCCATATTACACAGGCAGTTCGAAGACCCAGTAACAACAAAACAGAGAAGTTTTTTTTAAAAACACACCGCAATACCAGACCACTTTGGAGAAGTTGATACGCAACACACCAATTTATGCAACACACTAAGTCAGCAGAGAGTGATCCTTGGCTCACATATAGTGGATCCAGCTGCCTATTTGCTTATGGAGTTAGGTTAAGGATGTAATTCTGAAGCCTTTGAGTGTTTCTGATATAAAGGGGAAGGTTTTAAGAAGCAAAAAAATATGGTTTTAGCGTTGCAGAGCACAGCCATAGATGTAGTCCCAGTCAGAAGTAGATGGCTTCTATATAAAAATTTCATTTCACATTGTACAGGGATACATTTAGCAACTGGACTTTGTGCTTCCCACAGTGCATAGTCCTCGACTTGCAACCATTCATTTAGTGACCGTTTGAAGTTATAACAGCAGCGTAAAAAGTGACATTTTTCGTATTTAATCTCCATAGTCACGAGACTGGAATTCGGCAGCTCGGCAACTGGCGTGTACTTATGACGGTTGAAACCCTGTCCCAGGTTTCACATGATCACTTCCCAGCAAAGGCAATGGAGGAAACCAGATGTGCTTAATGACTACATGATTCACTTAACAACTTCAGAGTTTCACTTAACAACTGCAGAGATTCACTTAACTGTCATGAAAAATGTTGTAAAACGAGGCATTGAACAGCTGTCTTGCTTAGCAACAGAAATTATGGGTTCAATTGTGGTCATAAGCCAAAGACTACCTGTAGAGGGGGTATGTCTGTTGACTCAGCACTAAGTTCTCTATAGAAAGAGTGGATATTATAACAAGGCCTAATAAGGCCTTAAACCCAAACATATCAAGCTGTATTATAGCATACAATCCTCTTACTCTTCATCTAGTAATTTTGGCTGGTAGCTCAGACATCCCTACAAAGGAATTTCCAGATTGTTTCCTGAAATAATTTTTTAAAAAACCTGCCAAGTCGCATTATTCCACTAGAAGCTATCTATAGATAGCATTTAATGGCCATAATCAAGGAAATTCCACACCACAAGCTGTTCACTTTGGATTGTTTCCTTCCCTATCATGCCCGCGGGGTATCTGTTCTGTGGAACAGCCAGTTCTGTGGAAATTTCCCTGGGGTTTACTCCAGGGAAATGGAAGATTTCGAGCCTTTGTTCTCAACGGGGCCCACTTACTGTGTTAATTTTTCTTTTATGAATACTGATGCTATATCGGGAGCCAGTTTAGTGTAATAATGAAAATACCAGGAGATTTTGAGTTCTAGCCCTGGCTTGGTAAGTGACCTTGGACCAGTCACCTTCAGCCCTAGGAAGTAAGACAATTGGAAGCCATTTCTGAAATTTTGCCAAGACCGCAGAGACTTATCCAGGCAGCCACGGAGAGTCAATATTGACTGGAAGGCGAGTGGACACGCAAACACAGCTACTTCATGAATACAATACACCTCCTCCACTGTGGATTTTCATAGGCGGCATTTCAAACCGTATTCCTTCCTTCTTCTGCCCTAAAATCCACTCTCATTCTCCAGCTCAAATCCAGTAATAGCTATAATAGATTTGAGGCCAGCTCAAAAACTATTGAGTTTTAGTTGCTGGGAGTCGAGCACAGAGGAGGTATTCAGCAGGCTCTGACCAGTTCTGGCGAACCGGTAGCGGAAATTTTGAGTAGTTTGGAGAACCGGCAAATATCACCTCTGGCTGGCCCCGCCCCCATCTATTCTCTGCCTCCCAAGTCCCAGCTGATTGGGAGGAAATAGGATTTACAGTATCCTTCCCCTGGAGTGGGGAGGGAATGGACATTTTATAGTATCCTTCCCCTGCCACGCCTACTAAGTCAGGCCACACCCACCAAACCACGCCCACAGAGCCGAAAGTAAAAAAAATATTGAATCCCATCACTGGGGCCGGGCAGCCTATAAATTTAATAAATTATTATTATACAGATGGGCTCGGTTTTCAGTTTTCTAATCCTCTGTGCTACTGTGAAAACATTTCCAATCCATGTTACAGGTAGTCCTTGACTTATAACAGTTCATTTACTGATTGTTCAAAGTTACAACGGCAATGGAAAAAGTGATCATTTTTCACACTTATGACCGTTTCAGCATCCCCGTGGTCATGTGATTTACATTCGGATGCTTGACAACTGACTCATATTTATGACTCACAGGATCAAAATGTATAGATGCTTTGCAGCAGGCTCATATTTACGACGGTTGCAGCATCCCGGGGTCCTGTGATCCTCTTTTACAATCTTTTGACAAGCAAAGTCAATGAGGAAGCCAGATTCACTCAACACCCAGTGTAAGAAGTGCAGTGATTCACTTAACAAATATGGTGAGAAGGCATAAAATGGAGCCAAACACACTTAACAATTTTGTCACTTAACACTACAAATTTTGGGATCAATTGTGGTCATTAAGTCGAGGACCAAATGTTTTGAATACCTAAAAGTGCACAATCTTGTAAAACTGTTGATCCCTTTCATAAAAGATGTGTCAGCACCTTATCCGGCCCTCTGGAACGAACTCCCCGCAGAGATTCGGACCCTCACCTCTCTCCAGGCCTTCCGAAAAGCCGTTAAAACCTGGCTGTGTCGGCAGGCCTGGGGTTGATGAGTTCCCTTCCCCTCTTGACCTGTGTGTCTGTTGGCTATTTTAATTGCTTGTATTGTACTTTGTGTTCCCTTTCCCCCTTGAGTTGTTCGCCACCCTGAGTCCCGTTGGGAATAGGGCAGCATATAAATAAAACAAATCTCAAATCTCAATCTCTCTTATCACACTTAGGAAGAAGCCAATTTCCAAGTTAAAAAAAACCTCATTATATTCCATATTATCGTAGCAGGCTTCTGTTCGTGCAACAGGTTTTTAAGAAGAGACTGGACAGCCATTTGTCTTAAATTGTATAGGGTCCCCTGCTTGAGTAGAGGGTTGGACTAGAAGACCTCCAAGGTCCCTTCCAGCTCTATTCTGATTGACTGGTTTCTCTTTAGAACCTTCTTGTATTCCAAACCTATTTCCAATAATTTAGAAAACAATGGTTACTAAGGAATAATCAGGCATTTCATAAGAAATTGCCTTGTAACTGTTCAAATACTTGTCAAGAAAGCTTTTGCTCCATATAAAACTGTCGTAGTATATTTAGTACTTGCTCCATGCTTCTACTTTACATCATTTGAACCATGTTTCACTTCACCCAGAAAGATGGTCATGCAGAAAAATCTATAGATGTGACTCCTAAGGGTCAACATCATGAGACATAAGCAATGTGGATTAAACCAATCCATCCTGAATTAATGTATTGTGCAAACTACAAAAATAGGTTAATTTAAGGATCAAGTTAAACCATTGGCAGTTCAAATCCCTAGCACCGCGTAACGGAGTGAGCTACCATTACTTGTCCCAGCTTCTGCCAACCTAGCACTTCGAAAGCATGTAAAAATGCAAATAGAAAAATAGGGACCACCTTTGGTGGGAAGGTAACAGCGTTCCGTGCACCTTTGGCGTCTATTCATGCAGGCCACATGATCATGGAGACGTTCGGACAGCGCTGGCTCTTTGGCTTTGAAACGGAGGTGAGCATCGCCCCCTACAGCCGGGAACAACTAGCACATACGTTTGAGGGGAACCTTTACCTTATTTATATTACCCAGAGAAAAACTGTAAAATGGCAATATCCAACTATTTTTATCTAAACACACAGGTCATTCTCAACATATGACAGTAGAGACCAGAATTTCCGTTGCTAAGCAAGGCAGTTAAGTCACACCTAATTTTACCACATTTATTCAGCAAATCACTGCAGTTATTAAGTGAATCACATGGTCATTAAGCAACCATTGACTTTGCTTGCTGGAAACACCTGGGACGGTTACAAATGGCAGTCACATGACCCCAGGACAGTATAACTATCATAAATACATGCTGGTTGCCTAGCACCTGTATTTTGATGATGCAACCATGGGGATGCTGTAGCAATCGTAAGTATGAAGACTGGCTGTAAGTGATTTTTTTTTTCAATCCCTCTGTAACTTAAAACAGTCACTAAATGAATAGCTGTTAAGTCAAGTCTGTAAAAGCACAATTTGTTTCAAAAACAGATCAAGGCAAAAGAGTTAGCAAAAACAGCCAATTCTTTCCAAAGACTGCTAAGAAATGTTTATTTCTACCTTATCCAAACAAATTATACAGGTAGTCCTTGACATACGAACACAATTGACCCCAAAACTTCCACTGCTAAGTGAGACAATTCAGTTTTGCCCCATTGTGCAACCTTTTTCTACAGTTGTTAAGTGAATCACTGCAGACGGCTTCCCCATTCTTTGCTTATCAAAAAAGTCGCAAAAGGGGATCACATGACCACGCGCCACCGCAAGTCGTAAATACGAGTCCGTTGCCAAGCGCTTTGCTCACGTGACCCTGGGGATGCTGCAACGGTTGTAAGTGTGGAAAAACAGCCATAAGTCACTTTTTTCAGTGTTCTGCAACTTCAAACGGTCACTAAACTGTTAACGGTTGTTAAGTCGAGGACTACCTGCAATATCGACCATGATGTGGCTTTCCCGAAGCCGATACCAACCTTCCAAACCGGTGTTGAAGCAGCTAGTGGGTTAACGTGATGCTCCTTGGTCGCCTGAGACTCGGGAGAGCTGGTAGGAGAGAGAGAACTTAAGGAGGAATTTGTACACGGCGTGTCGTCCTCGGGACAAGATTCCATGGTTTCGTTTTCAGAATTTGCGCTCCTTTCCAAAGCTGCAGCTTGAGGAGACCCGGCGGCCAAGATATCCTCCAGAACCACGACAGGCATTTTCCGTTCAAATATGACATTCTGAGATTTATCCTCCGTGGAAATATTAGTTTCTATCCCAGTGGATGCCGCGCTTGGCAATTCCTTATCTGTTACATCGAAGTCGGTTCCTGAGCAAGGATCCACCTCCTGGGCAATGCAGGAGGAATTTGGGGGTGCAGCCTGGCCTTCTTTCTCCTTCGGGGTTTCCCCCGGAGATGCTACTCTGATGCTGGACCTGGGGTGACCCGTGTTCTCATCCAGTCTGTGAGGAGGGTCGTCCGTCAAGTCTATGAAGAGCCGAGACTGGCTTGTGTCGTTTTTTATACTTTTCTGCACAAAGTTATCTAGGGGACCCTTTCCATTAACCAGTTTTGGAACAGGGGATTCTGTTTCTTCCTGGCAACTGTTTTCCACATTGTCCGAGAATGGCTGCGGCGAGTCAGGATAGGATGCATTCTGATCGAGGGTGTTTTGCACGCTCCTGGCTTTTTTCACTTCGGGGTTCGTGTCGTTTTTCTCCTTTGGTATGGGATTCAAGCGCTTGAAGGGCAGTCGAGCTAGAACAATAAGATCAATAAAATGTATATTATTATTTAAAGCGTACGGCTCTAAGGAGCTCTGGGCAGAGATAAGAGATAAGAGCAACAATCCAATAAAACCAGTTTAAAACAAACTACACATACATATAAAGTGATCAGCGATTGTTTTAAAATAATAATCACGATCAGCAGCAGCCTCCATTGTTTTATCAGGCCAATCAGTTTACAATTGATTTTTATTTCCTACCTCAAATTATTTGTGTGTAACATCCATAAAAATGGAAAATTAAACAACCAGCATCACACTGTTTCCTATATGGGATAGTCTGCTTTGCATACATTGAAGTATTTGATTCCTTGGCCATGAAAACGGCCTTCGGGCCAGTCTCTCTCAGCCCAACTCACCTCATAGGGTTGTTCTCGGGAAAATAAGAGTACTAGGTATGTTCATGAGCTGTCATGACAGTGGTCAGAATGCAGCATTGCAGGCTAATTCTGCTCACTGTCAGTAGTTCGATCCCGACAGATTCAAGGTTGACTCAGCCTTCCATCCTTCCAAGGTCAGTAAAAAGAGGACCCAGATTGTTGGGACAAACATGTGATTCTGTAAACCAGCTTATAAAGGGGCTGTAAAGCACTATGAAGTGGAATGCAAGTCCAATTGCTACTACTCTGTTTACCACCTTGAATTATATAAAAAGGTTGAATAAAAAAGTAATGTTAATCATTCCTACATCAAAATACATATCTTTCTGGCACAGGACAGTCTCTTGACATCTGATCAAGAAAGGAATCTTGCAGTGGAAAAATAATGTCCACTAAAAGCTGCAAGCTCCTCTGAAAAAGGAAAATGTCACCCTGGGGATGATGAATGGAAGCTGGTGGAAGTTGTCAACATTTAGCACCCTTATACAAATGTTTGTTAAAAAAAGACTACTATTGAGATACGTATGAACGCAACCAAATGGTGGAAGACCAATTCACAACCTTTTCCTTTAGATGGATTATCAGCAATATCATCAAAAGCTTTAGAGGATTATCACACAAGCTAAAAATCAGCAACAGGAAAAAGCCTGCAGAAATTACACATAAATCTTTTTCAACTGATATCTAAACTCCAAATTAAATAAACATTTTTCAAGACCACAAATTAACATTGTTCCCAAATCCTTTGAGATGTTTGGGTTCCCACTTACACAAGTAATATTTTCGTTGCTCGACACCCATATCCGGGGCTACTCAAATCATCAGGCTCTCGGGGGAACTGAGGGTGATTCTTTTCCAAGCACAATTCGCATAGGGTTCTCGTTAGCAAGATTTATTGAGAAAAGATGGGATTACAAGAATTCTAGCAAGAGAACGGTTTTCCATCTAAAACAATTATAAGGTAAAGGTTCCCCTCGCATATATTTGCTAGCTGTTCCCGACTCTAGGGGCGGTGCTCATCTCCGTTTTAAAGCCGAAGAGCCAGCGCTGTCCAAAGACGTCTCCGTGGGCATGTGGCCGGCATGAGTAAACTCCGAAGGCACACAGAATGCTGTTACCTTCCCACCAAAGGTGGTTCCTATTTTTCTACTTGCATTTTTTACGTGCTTTCGAAGTGCTAGGTTGGCAGAAGCTGGGACAAGTAATGGGATCTCACTCGCTGTGGATTTGAACCGCTGAACTGCCGACTTTCTGATCAGCAAGTTCAGTATCTTAGCCACTGAGCCACCGCGTCCCTTTTAAAAACAATTATAGCCTCATGTATATTATGGCAGTGTGTGTGTAGTGGTGTGACGTGTGGTCTGGAGTTCCAGGAGGTAAGGGCTGCTTCCCAGAGGGCAAGGAGACAGCGAAGCTTGGAAAGTCTGTTAGGCAGGAAGAGGGCAACCCTTCCTAGCAGTTCACAGATGCACCTATAGTTGTGCACATAGCTGTGTGAGTCCGGCAAGATTCTGTCTGTAGGCGAACTACTCGGTCTTGGTTTGTGAGGTCTGACGAAAGTTTCTGATTGTCTTTCTGCCAGTAATCCATCAAGGAGCTATATCTCTTCACTAACAATAGAGAAGCTTGCAGTAGCTGTTAAGATTATAGCCCCCAGATTCTTTGCCAGCCTGGCAACCAATATTTATGGATGTATTATCACGGCCCATCAGTGGACTCTGGACCACAGATAACTAAATTTGGATATGAGGAACAAAAATTTATAGTGTAAGGCTAAGGGGTGCATGGTTCAAATGTGAGCATTTTTTTCTCTCTGGTAAAATACTAGAAGCTGGAGTCAATAGCAATAGCAGTAGACTTATATACCGCTTCATAGGCCTTTCAGGCCTCTCTAAGCGGTTTACAGAGAGTCAGCATATTGCCCCCAACAATCTGGGTCCTCATTTTACCCACCTCGGAAGGATGGAAGGCTGAGTCAACCCTGAGCCGGTGAGATTTGAACCGCTGACCTGTTGATCTAGCAGTAGCCTGCAGTGCTGCATTTAACCACTGCGCCACCTTGGCTCCAAAGTAACCTTGGCTCCAAAGTCAGCCAAAGTAACTAAACTGAGAGAAACTGAACAGGTATTCTTTTTTTTTTTTAAAGAGCATAACTAAACCATGAAATTCACTTCTATCGAAGGCAGCTTGGATAGCTCTGAAGGGGGTTTAGACAAATTCATGGAAAACGAAGAGGTCGAAGGCTGCAAAGGATGGCAAACACACATTATCATCTATATCAGGGTCATTTTTGGTAGGAGTTGCTAGGGAACACGAGTGGGAGAGCCTGAAGAGTGCAGTGGGAAGAGGCTAGATGAGAAGGACTTTTGGTTTGAAACATAGAAAATTGGGGACAAAAGGAAGTCCTTTTTTGAGAGGGCATGTATCTTTCAAATCAGCAGAGCCCTTTGGAACAAGATTTAAATTTTAACTAGGCCTGGACTCTACTATAGTTTCTCATTCTGAAATAATTGTTTGATTCTGCCTTCAATTAGGAGATATTGTTGAATGTTTAAAATATATTGTCTTTTGTCTCTGTAAGCCAGTGGTCTCCAACCTTGGCAACTTTAAGACCTGTGGACTTCAACTCAGCAAAGCTGGCTGAGGAACTCTGGGAGTTGAAGTCCACAAGTCTTAAAGTTGCCAAGGTTGGAGACCACTGCTGTAAGCCACCCAGAAATCTATTAATAGCCATGCAAATATATCCAAACTTTATTGACAATTAAATTTATTACTATTAAGACACAGAGAATGCTATTAATTTAGCTCCCAAAGAGAATTTTGACAAATTCGAAAACATAAAGCTATCAATATTAGCTATGAGCTTGGTGGTTTTGCATCCACCGTATTTTCTCTGGTACCAGAGGCAAATAATATAGCTGATTTCAGACATAACATTAAGCAATGTAGTTACTTCCTTTTGACTGTTATATGAAGCAGCCTACAGGCATCATTAAACCACGATTTACTGCTTAGTGACAGGAATGAATCCAAGCTGGATATTCCACATACAAAGTATAACAATGTTGCGTAACCCTTGACCTGTTAATATGAGTCCCTAGATTCTTAGGTACAGTGAGCTATGATCACTCATCCCACAGCTCAAGAAAGTATAGGTAGTCCTCAAGTTACAACCATTCGTTTAGTGGCCATTTGAAGTTACAATAGCAGTGAAAAGAATAGCTTATGACTAATTTTCACACTTACAACCATTGCGGCATCCCCATGGTCACATGATCAAAATATGGACACTGGCTCATATTTATGACGGTTGCACTGTCCCAGGGACATGGGATCATCTTTTACAAACTTCTGACAAGCCAAGTCAAAGGGGAAGCCAGATTCACTTAGTAACTCCAATGATTCACTTAACAATTGTGGCAAGAAAGGTCATAAAATGGGAGAAAAGTCACTCAACAACTGTTTTGCAAAGCAATAGCAATGTTGGCCGCAACTGTGGTTGTTAAGTCGAAAATTACCTATAGTTTTGAAGGAGATCTAGGCTCTCGACTCCACAGATGTGCTAAAGATTTTAACAGAGGGGATTATTCTGAAGTCACTGCCCTTATCAGTGCTGTTCAGGACCCTGCAATGCAACAAAACCAAGATGGACAGATATCTTCCACCCCATTGAACGAAGTCAATAGAATAGAAAAACAACCATTTTCCCTCAGGGTCCTTGCACTCCAATTTTGGCAACTCCGTGAAAGAATAAAGTTATGAAACACAGAACCGAATACAAATAGTATTATAAATCCACGTAATATGAAAAGTGTAAGAAGTTGAAAAGCCAGAATATATATTTGAAGAGAAAACAAGTTACCTTGGATTAGCTTCCGGGCTGGAACTCCTGTTTTATTTCGACACTCCATAATTGCCTAGCAAAGGCAGATAATAATTAAATTTCCGCAGATAATCAAAACAAATATTGTTCACCTGATTAATATTGGCCCCCATCCAATCCTTCTTGTGATCACTCAAAAGTTCTATCCACCCATATCAAATCCTCGTTGTCATTCAACTACACATATGCACAATATTTAGTTTCTGTTTCCAATTCCCCTATCAGGCGTTGTACTTTGCTTGGATTTAGTTTAAGCCACCACTGCAATTTTCAAGTCATGATTGAAAGCACTGCAGGAACCTCTGAGGGGCAGCATTTCCATAAGGGTCTCTCTCTCCCCCCACCCCCAGCATCTGATCTGGCTATCTTCCCCTTCCCTGGGTCAATTGCCAATCCTTTGCTCAATTCCCCCATCAATACCCCAATCCTCCCTTAGAATGCAAAGGGGGTTCCCCACAACAGATTTGGCCCGTCCCAGGGCTCAGGGTTCATTCTATGCTTCGAAGCCCCTTGAAGCCCCCCTCCCAAAGCTGATGAAGCCTATGATGTGATACCCTTCTACATCCTTGTGGCCCCTGCGCGTCTCAGTTCTCCCTCCTTCCTGTTTCCCATAAGAGACCCCTCTACTCCCTCCCCCCGCCTCAGTTCCCCCTCCCCTATCTGCCTCAGTTTCCCCTCAGCAACCACTCAGCAGCCCCTCATTTCCATCCCTCCTGCCTCAGTTTCCTCTCAGAGACCCCTCCCCCTCCCTCCGTTTTGTCTTAGAGACCCCATCCTACCTGCCTCAGTTTCCCCTCAGAGACCCTTTGATGTACCTGTTTCCCTTCAGTGACGCTTCCCCTCACTTGCCTCAGTTTTCCTTTAGAGATCCCCTCCCTCCTGTCTGTTTCCCTCAGACCCATCACACCTGCCTGTTTCCCTTCAGAGACCCTTCCCCTCCCTGCTTTATTTATTTATTTATTTAGTTAGTTAGTTAGTTTGTCACTCATGTACAAGATAACAGGAATAATAAAAAACATGAATGACAACACAGGAAATGGGTACAAATAAATGGGGACAGGACAGTGATGTATATTATATACCATATTATTTATGCCTATATTATGCTTCCTCCCCTCCCTGCTTCAGTTTCCCCTGAGACCCCTCCCTGGCCTCAGTTTCTCCTCAGTAACCACAGCTGCTCCTCCTTTCCTCCCCTCCCGCCTCAGTTTCCCCTGAGATCCCTCCCCTCCCTGAGACCCCCTCCCCTATATATTATATTATTAATATAATATATTATATTATGCACGTATATTATGCACCCCCCTCCCTGAGACCCCCTCTCCTATATAATATATTAATATAATACATTATAATATATTATGCACATGTATTATATTATGCACCCCTCCCTAAGACCCCTTCCCCTACATAATATATTATTAATATATTATTTTATATTATGCATATATTATGCTTCCTCCCCTCCCGGCCTCAGTTTCCCCTGAGACCCTTCCCCTCACTTGCCTCAGTTTTCCTTTAGAGACCCCCCTCCCCTCCTGTCTGTTTCTCCTCAGACTCCCCTGCCTCAATTTCCCCTCAGAGACCCTTCCCCCTCCCTGCTTTGTTTATTTATTTATTTAGTTTGTCACTCATGTACAAGATAACAGGAAATACGAATAAACTAAGAACACAGGAAACGGGTAGAAATAAATGGAGACAGTAGGAGACAGGAACGTATACGATATATTATATTAATTATATCATAATATATTATATTATCCATATATTATGCTTCTTCCCCTCCCTGGCTCGGCTTCCCCTCAGAGACCCCTCCGCTCGCTTCCCTCAGTTTTCTTTTTCGAGACCCCTCCTGCCTGCCTGCCTCAGTTTCCCCTCAGGGTTCCTTCTTATCCTCCCCTCCCCGCGCCGCCCCACAGGCCCCTCCGGCTCCCCGCGGTTCTCTCCAGTCCCTCACCTGCCCGAGGAGAAGAGCGGCCGAGCGGCGGGAAACCCACGCTTCCCCTCACATCCCCGGGGCCCCGGTCCGCCTCGCCCTGCGCCCAACCGCCCGCCGGCCCCCTCCGCCTCCTCGCTGGGCTCCTCGCTCGTATTTGGCGGGAGTTCTGCCGACCTTCGCGCTCCGGCGCCCTGATAGGGCGGGACGCCGCGCCCACGTGACCCTGCCGGCTGGGCGCGAGGGCGGGAGGAGCGGGAAGCGGCGGCTCAAGATCTCGCGAGCACTAGCCCCGGACGGGAGGCGCGCCCGGCCCCGCCTCGCCCGAAAGGCCGTAGAGGTGCGGTGAAAATGCGACGCGAGCCCGCACTTCCGGTTCTGGAGAGGAGTGGGTGGGTGGGTGGATGAAAGGGGGGCAAAGAGAGCAGCCTCTCGTCTCCAACCGGGCGCCCGCTGGTCACCTGGCTCTCCTCAAATTTCCAGAAGGAGAGGTTGTGTACTCCAGAGGTTATACCTTCAGAGATCTCCTCTTCTCCAAGGCACCTGAAGTAGAACAAGAAGCAATGGGTGGAAACTAATCAAGGAGAGAAGCAACTTAGAACTGAGGAGGAATTTCCTGACAGTTAGAACAATTAATCAGTGGAACAGAAGTTGCCTCCAGAAGTTGTGAATGCCACAACACTGGAAGTCTTTAAGATGATGTTGGATAGCCATCTGTCTGAAACGGTGTAGGGTTTCCTGCCTAGGCAGGGGGTTGGACTAGAAGACCTCCAAGGTCCCTTCCAACTCTGCTATTGTATTGTATTCTGGTGCTTTGGAGAATAGCTTGACTGACTCCCTCTTCTTTGTGGCAACCCCTGAGATATTGGAAGACTGCTATCATGTCTCCCTTGGTCCTTCTTTCTATTAAACTAGGCATACCCAGCTCCTGCAACCGTTCTTCATAGGTTTGAGCCTCCAGTCCCCTAATCCTCTTTGTTGCTCTTCTCTGCACTCTTTCTAGAGTCTCTGCATCTTTTCTACATAATTTAGATCATCATTGGAGGTTTTTAAGAAGAGACTGCACAGTCACTTGTCTGAAATGGTATTGGGTCTCCTGCTTGAGTAGGGTGGTGGACTAACAGAATAGCAGAGTGGGAAGGGACCTTGGAGGTTTTCTAGTCCAACCCCCTGCCTAGGCAGGAAACCATATACCGTTTCAGACAAATGGCTCTCCAATATCTTAAAGACTTTCAGTGTTGGGGCATTCACACCTTCTGGAGGAAAGTTGATAATTGTTCTCACTGTCAGGAAATGTCTCCTTAGTTCTAAGTTGCTTCTCTCCTTGATTAGTTTCCACCTATTGCTTCTTGTCCTTCTGGTGCTTTGGAGAATAGTTTGACTCCCTCTTCTTTGTGGCAACCCCTGAGATATTGGAAGACTGCTATCATGTCTTCCCTAGTCCTTTTCATTAAACTAGACATACCCAGTTCCTTCAACCGTTCTTCATATGTTTTAGTCTCCAGTCCCCTAATCCTCTTTGTTGCTCTTCTCTGTTGCTTTTTTGAAACTCCTGATATTTTGTCCTTTTTGATAGTTCTCATAAGAGAAAAAAATAGGCGCTGTAGAATTTTCTCTCCCTTTTTGATCCTAAGTAGTTCCCGACTTACAACCACAACTGAGCCCTCAATTCACATTACTGAGAAAGACAGTCGTTAAGTGGGGTTTTTGCCCCATTTTATGACTCTGCCGCTTTAACACCAGCATCAAAAACTTCCTTTCCTTTCTTTCTAATTTTACCTCTATGGCTCAGCCAGCAGCCTGAAACTTGAAAAGGCAAAACAGCGGCACTGGTGATTGGTCAAACATCTCCTTCCTTTCTATTGGCCAATGCAGAGATGAGCCCCCCTGATTGGCTGGAACACGAGGTTTCTAAAGTAAAGGCGGAAAGTGGAATTTCTGCTTTTCATTTCCCTGTTAATTGAATGGTCTGCATGTGGATCCTTTATGCATCTATTCTGGGACCGATGAAGTTTTATTGTAGGGCAGAGGTCTCCAATCGCGGCAATTTTAAGACGTGCATTTCAACTCCCAGAATTCCTCAGCCAGCCATTTTGAGGAATTCTGGGAGTTGAAGTCCACAAGTTTTAAAGTTGCCAGCATTGGACACTCCTGGTTTAGGAGATGAGAAGGCTGCTATGACAACTTACGTATCCACGAATAGACTAGGCTATTAAAAAAAACAACAAGTAATCTAACCACTCATTCTAAACCGGGGGTGTGGATAAAGCAGGTTTTAAAGGTTTCTATGA
This sequence comes from Thamnophis elegans, assembly GCF_009769535.1. Classification (NCBI taxonomy): domain Eukaryota; kingdom Metazoa; phylum Chordata; class Lepidosauria; order Squamata; family Natricidae; genus Thamnophis; species Thamnophis elegans. The sequence goes on along the minus strand of NC_045541.1, from coordinate 179,282,414 downwards.
AGAGAGCTCTATGAAGAGAGGGGACACAGTTCGAATCCCTAGCGCCGCGTAATGGAGTGAGCTCCCGTGACTTGTCCCAGCTTCTGCCAACCTAGCAGTCCGAAAGCACGTAAAAAATGCAAGTGGAAAAATAGGAACCACCTTTGGCGGGAAGGTAAGAGTGTTCCGTGCACCTTCGGCGTTGAGTCATGCCGGCCACATGGCCACGGAGACGTCTTCGGACAGCGCTGGCTCTTCGGCTTTGAAACGGAGATGAGCACCGCCCCCTAGAGTTGGGAACGACTGACACATATGTGCGAGGGGAACCTTTACCTTTACGACAGCTTAAGTATCCACAAATATTCAGACTGCACTATTAAAAAAAGCAAGTAGTCTAACCATTCATTTTAAACCAGGGTGTGTATAAACCAGGTTTTAAAAGCTCCTATGTAGAGAGTTAGGGTGAGAGCGGACTCCAGGGAGAATCCAAAGGTGCTTTTTCAAGAGGCAACTGGACTTCCTGGATTTTCTTAGAAGACGTTTCGCTTCTCATCCAAGAAGCTTCTTCAGCTCTCTAGGGAGAAGTTAAGTCCCACTAGTGGGGCTTAGTCTCAGGGCCTCCTCCTGTTTAATGTATCTTTGCAAATTTTTGAATTAATGTGGCTGAGCACCCACGCAGGAGGCAGGTGATTCCATGAGCTGAGGGCTGCCTTATATGGCCTTGATTTGGCAAAAGTCAAATAAAAATCTAAAAGATAACTCATCAATGAAAGTCGCTGCCCTTTCCTGTCAATCAAAATCAGCTTCTTAAGTTGGCTGTCACACTGTAGAAGCCATGTAGGTGGTTTAGCCATGGCCATAATAAAGAGAAGACCGCCTGCTGCCAATTACCTCCAATAGACCGATCAGATCCCACAGATTAGGCCTCCTCCGAATTCCATCCGCCGGCCAATGCCGACTGGCGACTACCCGGAGGAGAGCCTTCTCTCTGGCTGCTCCGACCCTCTGGAACGAGCTCCCCGTGGAGATTCGAACCCTCACCACCCTCCAGGCCTTCCGCAAAGCCCTTAAAACCTGGCTGTTCTGACAGGCCTGGGGCTAATGAGTTTTTGCCCCCCGCCCTCGAATGGTATGGTTGTTGTGTGTTTTTAAATTTTGTATTGTTATGTCTCGTCTTTTTTATCCCCCTGTCTGTATCCCCTTCCCTGACTTGGATTGTGAGCCGCCCTGAGTCCCCTTCGGGGAAAAGGGCGGCATATAAATGCAATAAATTCAATTCAATTCAAAATAATCTTTCATCATCATCATCATCATCATCATCATCATCATTCTCTCCATGAGGGCCTCTTCCGCATGTTTCCAACCCATGCAGTCCTGAGCTTTCTTCCGCCAATTGGGCCCACCTTACTTGCTGATGTCATCTGAGTGGTGCGGTGGGCTAGAGGTGGGACTCTCGCCTCACAATCAGGGGGCTGGGAGTTCGATCCAGGCAGAGGAAGATATTTCTCTCTCTGGGCCCAATGAGAATATATCTGCTGGGACGTAACTCCTCATTGGCGACAGGAAGGGCATCTGGCCAGTAAACACACAGCTCCATTCCGTTGCCCAGACTCCACCCCGTAAAGGATTATAGGAGCGATGAAAGACCAAAAAAAAACCCATGCTGATGTCATCCCTCCATCTTGTTTTAGGTTTCTGTTAGGAATATAAATCTAACGGTTGGGTTTGCAATATATAAATCATGTAACACTGTTGTACCTGTTTCTTAACGCATACTGTAAAATGTGATTGGGTGCTGTATTCCTCAATCGGCCATAAGAGGGAGCCAGAATGCCTGTTAGCTCTCTCTGTGTTTGTTAGATGCTGGGCTGATCTGATCTGAGTGTTTTGGAAGCTGGCTGTTAGAAAGTGCCGTGAGCTATTGTAAGTTTTGCAACTGTTAGCAAACTTTGATTACTGGACTGATTATAAGATACTGGACTATGTTATTTGGATTATCCCTTAACTGAAAGACATTGATGACTGACTGTCTTATCCGTGGATGACTTGGACTGTTTGATGGACTCTGATACTTCTATTTCCACGAAAGTAAAAGCCTATTTAAACTGCAGTGTCTCTGTATGCTGGTTTGCGTGTTCTCCAACACAACTCTCACAACGCTTCGCTGAACGCACTTCGCTCTCCCAACGGGGAGCTTACCTAACAGTCTCTTTCATGGATGCTTTTTATTGCGAGGTCCATTCTATGGCTACCTTAACTGAATAACAGAGTTGGAAGGGACCTTTATAGGTCATCTAGCCCAACACCCCCCACCCACCCGCTCAATCAGGAGACCCTACGCCTGTGATGGTGAACCTATGGCATGCGTGCCACCTGCCATTTGTTAGGGCGTGCGAGGCGTTGCCCTGTCAGCTCCAGCGCGCTGCCAGATGACTTCGGACTTCTTTTGAGGCCATTTTTCGCCCTCTGGAGGCTTCCTTGAAGCCTCTGGAGCACGAAAAACCGGCCCTACGGGCAAACCGGAAGTTCAGGAACAGACTTCCAGTTTGCTCGTAGGGTCGGTTTTTGCCCTCCGGAGCATTCAGGGGCCTTCTGGAGGCTTCCCTGAAGGCTCCGGAGGACGAAAAACGACCCTATGAGCAAACTGGAAGTCCGTTCCTGAACTTCCGGTTGCCCATAGGGCTGGTTTTTCTCATTCTGGAGGCTTCATGGAAGCTCCTGAAGCCTCCGGAGGGCTCCAGGGGGGCAGTGGAGGCTGTTTTCACCCTCCCCAGGCTCCTGGAAAGCCTCTGGAGCCTAGGGAAGGTGAAAAGGGTGTGCTAAAAATGGGGTGGGGGGCTTTTGGCACACGAGCCAAAAAAGGTTCCCCATCACTTCCCTACGCCATTTCTGATAGGTGACAGTTCAGTCTCTTCTTGAAAGCCTCCAGGGATGAAGCTCCCACAGCTTCCGAAGGCAACTTCTGTTCCATGGGTTGATTGTTCTCACTATCAGAAAATTTCTCCTTATTTCCAGGTTGAATCTCTCCTGGATCAGTTTCCATCCATTATTCCTTGTGTGGCCTTCAGGGGCCTTAGTCCACCTATCATCAGTTCGTCTTGCTATGTGACCAGCCTTTTTCCATTTCAATTATTTTACTCTTTTGATGGTATCTAGCAGAGGTGGGTTCCTACCAGTTTGCACCTATTCGGTAGAACCGGTTCGTCAAATCTACCGAACCGGTTAGAAGAGGTGACACCAGTGGACCCGGAAAGCAGGCCACACCTACAGAAGAGGTTCCAAACATTTTTTGAAACCCACCACTGGTCCTTGGATATGATTATTCGACACTATCATGCTCCTATTTATAAAACTCAGGGCCTCTGTGAAAGGTAAGGATGACCACTGCGTTTGTGGTGCAATCAGAACATTGCGTGTGTTGACGTTGTTTTAACGCAAACCAAAGATGCCTTTTGAAAAACAAGTTTACATCATATTCTTATTCATGCCAGTGCTGTGTGTGAGGCAATTTAAGGTGGTTCTGACAAGTGTCGTCGGCATCTTCATATCCGGTCACATGGGCGGCAAGCCACTCCCATCCGGTCACATGGGCGGCAAGCCACTCCCATCCAGTCACATGGGCAGCAAGCCACTCCCACAAAGGAGGCCACACCCACAGAGTAGGTTCGAACAATTTTTGAAACCCACCACTGGAATCTAGACTTGCAAAGTGATCCTGGCTTCCCCATTGACTTTGTCAGCAGCTCGTAAAAAGGGATCCAGTTCCACTGTCGTAAATACACCAAGTCCAACTTTTGATCACATGACCATGGGGATGCGACCAGGGTCATAAGTGTGATTGTAGTTAAATGAGAATTGTGGTACATTGATAGTAAAATATACATAAAATATAAAATATACTTCCTGGAAGAAGGAAGACTTGCCTTCAATTCAAGAATGGACATTGAAAAGTTACAAACTTAGCCGAGATGGCTAAAATATCGGCATATCTTAAAGATCATTCAAATGAGAGATATAAACGAGACTGGAAAAAATGGATCGACTATATACAAAATAAATACGGGACCAAGAAATTCCAGTTAGCCTATGCTTAAGATCAGAAATGATTTAAATTGTTTAAAGTTAGCTCAGCAAGAAGAAGCTAAGGTCAATGTAGAGATGTCATTAATTTCTTTATTTCTTTTTTCTCAATAGATTTTAGACTGTGTTTGTTAGAAATCCATACCGTGTACGGGTTCTGGGATGTCGGGGGGGGAAGGAGTTGGGGGGTTGGGGAGAGGGTGGAGGGAGGGAGGGGTATATATTAGGCTAGACAAGAATTTGGTGGTAAACTAGAACTATTTTGACACACACAAAAATTGTACTCCAATGTCTCACTGATTGAGGAATGATGAAATGTTTGTTTTAAAAGAAAATAAATCTTTTGAAACACACACACACACAAAAAGATAGTAAAATATACATAAAGATTTTTGATTTAAAATGTACAATTTAATATGAATGAAGTCTATGCAATGGAAGAAACGCACGAAATGTATTTGTAACCGATCGACACGCTTCCTACAAGATGTAATGAAGGATGATTCTTTTTAATTCTAGTGTAAAAATAGGACAAGCTGAATATATTGATAGATAGTAGAAATACACCGAAGGGAGGAGTAGAGGGAAAGAAGAAAGGATGATTCTTTTTTTGTGTGCTTTTTGCTTAATTAAAACAATAAAAAAAAATTCAAAAAAAAGTGTGAAAAATAAATGTAAGTCACTTTTTTCAGTGCCGTTGTAACTCTGAACAGTCACTAAGCGACTGGTTGTAAACCGAGGATATGTCTATGAGACAGTTTCCAACTGGGCACTCCTCCAAAGGTTGAACTACAGCTCCCATCATCCACACTCAGGAATGGGAGGGCTTAGCTTTCCCCATGGAAGCTGTACTGAAACACGTGGCTGGGCGGACTGCAAGTATAGTAGGGCACCACGTGTGCATCGTGGGATAAGAGAGCTAGGGGGCGCTGTGTCCCCTTCCTTGATGCTCTCTTTCCGCCCCGCGCGAAGGGACGGAAATAATACACGCGAACGCTCTAGTGTCCATTTATCTATGGTGGGAAGCGTGGAACCGGATCCTCTTTTTGTTTGTGTCCTCCCCCCCACCTCCTCCCGCTCTGGCGTTTTTTTTTAAATGGAATCCCTCCGCCGAAGGAAATAAGAGCCCTTTCGCGCAGGCGCAGTGAGGGACGGAAACGGGCAATTGGCCCGTGTCACGTCCCGAGGGGCGCGGAGAGCGAGCGGAGCTGAGCTCGGAGCTCCGCGGGAGTCGAGGGGCGTCGTTCGTCTCCCTCCTTCCCTTTTCCCCTGCCCGTTGGTCCGTCTGCTCTGGGACTACTTTGTGTGTCCCTCCTCCCTCCCTCCTTCTCCTTCTCCTCCTCCTGCTTCTCTTTCTCCTTCCCTCTCTTCGGCTGCTCTTCCCGGAGAAAAGAAGAAGGAAAAGGGGACCGACTCCCTTGCCCCGAACCTCATTTTAAGCCGTTAAGCCGGCCCTTCCGCCGAAGGGGCAGCTCTGCTCTCCTTTAGCCTCGTTGAGGACTAGTCTCTTGAGCAGCTTCAAACCCGCCAACAGCAGCCGCAGATCGGGCTCTCTCTTTTTTGCCTTTCCCAGCCTCGCAGGCGGGCAGACTCTTCCTGCCCCGTTCGAGGTTTCTCTATGAATTTGGTGCTGGTTTTTGGCTTTTAAATTGGGTTTTGGGGGAAGCTGGTTTGCCCTTATTGGCTTTGAGCAGGGAGAACTGGGTCCCTGACTTATTGAGGAAGGGGCTGCTTTAATTGGTGGGGGTGCTCCTAAACCAGACCCCGACCTCTTTTTTGGGGGGGAGCCCACCCTATAGTCTCCCCAAGGGTGGGAGCATCTCTTCCGGGGGGGCCCCAGAATCTCCTGACAGCCCCCGTCCCCAGCTGGCTGTTCACCCCTTCATGCCAGAGCTGGGACCCTCCTGCTCCACTTTCTGTACCGCCCCCCCTCTGATCTCAAAGCTGCTGCTCCCCATCGCCTTAACCCCCCAATTGGGGTCCTGAGTGGCAGCTTTTGCAAAGGACTCGACCAACGTCCATCATCATCATCATCATGTCTGTAGCAGGGTTGAAGAAACAGTTCTACAAAGCCAGCCAGGTGAGAAAAACATCCGTCCAGATTTGCCAGATGTGGTGGCTCAGATTTGCCAGATGTGGTGGCTCAGATTTGCCAGATGTGGTGGCTTTTCCCTTCCTTTAAAATCCCAAAACTCAACTCTTTTTATTTTCTTCCTCCTGTTCATTGAATGGTGATTTTTACTTTTCCAAACCGTGGTTTGTCGGGATATGGAGAAAAAATCCGGTCTCGGGATGGGCCGCCTGGATCCAAAGTTCTTGGTTGGGTTTGTTGTTGTTGTTTTGCAAAAAGTGGATAATAGTTTGGGGTGTGGGGATAGTGGGAAACCATTTGGGCAGCTGTGTTTTTTTGGGGTGTGCAGTGGTCTTTTGTGCAGCTGCTGTCGTGCCCAGGAAGGATGGGGTGGAAAAGTACACTTGGTGTGAAATGTGTTGTAAATTCCCTCTCCCCCGCCACCTCCAAATTCCTGGGCTGCCTCTGAAGCTTTCAAACAGGTTTGTAAATACACCTGTAACCTGTTTCATCCTGGAGAATGCTGGCAATTTGTGACAATATAAATAGTTACCTGGTGGTGAAAAGAGAGAGGGACAGAGAGAGAGAGACATACATATTAGAGAAACAGAGACAGACAGGGAGAGAGAGAGACAGACAAACAGAGAGAGGCAGAGAGAAAGAGAGAGAGAGAGAGAAAGAGAGAGAGACAGAAAGAGAGAGAGAGAGAGTGAGAGAGGGTTTCTTTCGGGAAGCAGCTGAATTATTAATTTAGGAACATTTTTATGCACTGAAACAAGCAAAAGGAAAAACAATTACTTTTGTGAAATGTGCCAAGGCTAAGTGTGGTGAACTCCAAATGGCTCCTTTGAGGGAGGTTTTCTAAGAATTGGGGCGGTATTAGGAATATGCCAAAGTTCTATTGCAATGAATGTCTTTGTTTCTATCTCACAACTTTGTTTAATAATAAGAATAATAACAACTTTATTATTTTGACAAATAATTCAAGACAGCAAAGGTCCCTCATTTAAGTTTGGGCTCAAAAGTGGGTCCCCATACACTTTCCTCCTGTTGTTTTCACCAAAACAACAAACCTTTGGTGTGGGATGGGATGGACTGAGAGAAAGGGATTGGCTCCAAGCCGCTCAGCTGGTTTTCATTTCCCAGTTGCACTAGAACTCCCAGTCTCCTGGTGATTGGCCCAAAGTCACCCTGCCAGCTTTAATACTTAAGACAGGACTAGAACTCCCAGTCTCCTGGTGATTGACCCAAAGTCACCTAGCTGGTTTTCATATTTAAGGCGGGACTAGAATTTACCCTCTCCTGGTGATTGATCCAAAGTCATCCAGCCGGCTTTCATGCATAAGGGATGACTAGAACTCCCAGTCTCCTGGTGATTGACCCAAAGTCACCTAACTGGTTTTCATATTTAAGGCAGGTCTAGAACTCTCTGTCTCCTGGTGATTGACCCAAAGTCATCCAGCTGGCTTTCCTGCCTAAAGCGGAACTGGAACTCACAGTCTCCCACTTTCTCGCCTGGTGCCTTTCGCAGTGGAGCGAACTGGATCTCCTCTGGATAATAAGTGTAACCCTTCATTATTCTGGGGGAGGATTATGGCCATGCATAAGAAGTTGGGTGCGGTGGTTGAGGCATCCGTCTTGATTGTATTCGTAGCCATAACCTTGGGCTATCCAAAGCTTCTTCTAGATTGGTAGGAAAAAAAACTACCAAGAGAGGCGTGTAATTCATTTGCTAGCCAATGAATACTTTTGAGAGAGGCCCTGGCCGACAGTGAGTAGGTAAGGGTCGTGTGGCAACCATTTTGTGAGTGCACCCACTACGTGCTCGATTGCAGGTGGGCTGCAGACAGGTTTCCTTCCCCTCCCTCTGAAACCAGCAGGTTCTTTCTTCACCCCCTGCCCTTCCTCTGGGCAGGCTGGAAGCCCCATTTGCTGCTTCGGGCCTCCCAAGGATGCAAAGCCTCCCATTTTGTCTTAAAAAAGCCCCGTGAAAATGCAAACTTGTTTTTAATCGCGTAAGTGCCTTGTGCTGCAAGGCCTTTGAAGGGACTCTGCAAGACGCCTCAGTAATCCTTTTGTCAGCCCTGCCAGAAATATTGCTATAATTATTTCTACCTTGAAAATTTGGAGAGAGAGAGAGAGAGAATGAGAGAGGGAGGGAGGGAGAGGAGAAGATGGCAGGAGAGGGGAGAGAGAAAGAGAGAGAGAAAGAACAGGAGAAGGGAGAGGAGAGGGAAAAAAGATGGAGAGAGGGAGAGGGAAAGAAAAATGGAGAGAGGAAGAGAAGATTTAGAGAAAGAGGTAGAGAGAGAGGAAAAGAAAGATGGAAAGAGGGAGAGGAGGAGATGGAGAAGGGGATGGTGGAGAGGAGGAGAGCGGGAAAGAAAGATGGAGAGGAGGAGATGGCGAGAAAGGGAGAGAAAGACAGAGAGGGAGGGGGAGGGAATGAAAGATGGAGAGAGGGAGAGGACATGCAGAGAAAGGGGGATAAGGAAAAAGAAGGAAAGAAAGATGGAGAAAGGAGAGGGAGAGGGAGGGAGGGAGAAGGAGAGGAGAGAGCAATGGAGAGAAAGAGAGATGGCAAGAGAGGGAGAGAAATCAGGGAGAGATGAGAAAGAAGGAGAGAAGGAAAAAAGGGAGGAGATGGAGAGAGAGAAAGAAGGAGAGAAAAAGAGAAGGAGAGAGAGAAAGAAGGAGGGAGAGAAGGACAGGGAAAGAATGGGAGGAGGGAAAGAGGGAAAGAAAGTGGGGAGGGAGGAGAGAGAGAGAGAAGCCAACCCAATGGAGGTTTGGGGCCTACGGTTTCAGGGTGGACAGTACAGGAAGGGGCTGTTTTGAAGTAAAATATATCTTCATTTCCACCAAAATCCAGAAATTTTCCTGCCCCTCCTGTTGGTGTTTTGTGCATGGATATTTAGAGCAGTGTTTTTCAACCTTGGCAACATGAAGATGTCTGGACTTCAACTCCCAGAATTCCCCAGCCAGCGAATCGCTGGCTGGGGAATTCTGGGAGTTGAAGTCCAGACATCTTCAAGTAGCCAAGGTTGAGAAACACTGATTTAGAGGCCTCTGTGCCACTTGCAAATGTGACAATTCTACATCACAATTGCCTCCGCCGTGAACTTCTGCTTTCTAGACAAAAAACTAGGCAAGAGGTGAGCTGTCCCTTCCGAGATTGCAGATGTGGGACTTATGAACCAGCGAGGGTGACGGTGTGTAGTCCTTGTTCCAGACACTCACACTTTAAAACTATTTCTTTCTGCCCTAGTCTCTCCTCAGAAACCTTTGGGGTTTTTTTTTTTTGGCAAGTAAACAGTTTTAGCCATCTTTGAAAATTCATTTCTGCAAATATCTAAACTTCCTCAAAGTGTTGCTCAGCTTTGACAACTTTAAGATGGGTGGTCTTCATTTCCCAGAATCCTCTAGCCAGCATTCTGGGAGTTGAAGTCCACAGATGCTGAGTGGAGAATTCTGGGAGTTGAAGTCCACAGATGCTGTGGAGAATCCTGGGAGTTGAAGTCCACAGATGCTGAGTGGAGAATTCTGGGAGTTGAAGTCCACAGATGCTGAGTGGAGAATTCTGGGAGTTGAAGTCCACACATGCTGTGGAGAATCCTGGGAGTTGAAGTCCACAGATGCTGAGTGGAGAATTCTGGGAGTTGAAGTCCACAGATGCTGAGTGGAGAATCCTGGGAGTTGAAGTCCACTGATGCTGAGTGGAGATTTCCACAGATGCTGAGTGGAGAATTCTGGGAGTTGAAGTCCACAGATGCTGTGGAGAATCCTGGGAGTTGAAGTCCACAGATGCTGAGTGGAGAATTCCACAGATGCTGAGTGGAGAATTCTGGGAGTTGAAGTCCACAGATGCTGAGTGGGGAATTCTGAGAATTGAAATCCACAGATGCTGAGTGAAGAATTCTGGGAGTTGAAGTCCACAGATGCTGTGGAGAATCCTAGGAGTTGAAGTCCACAGATGCTGAGTGGAGAATTCTGGGAGTTGAAGTCCACAGATGCTGAGTGGAGATTTCCACAGATGCTGAGTGGAGAATTCTGGGAGTTGAAGTCCACACATGCTGTGGAGAATCCTGGGAGTTGAAGTCCACTGATGCTGAGTGGAGATTTCCACAGATGCTGAGTGGAGAATTCTGGGAGTTGAAGTCCACAGATGCTGTGGAGAATCCTGGGAGTTGAAGTTCACAGATGCTGAGTGGAGAATTCTGGGAATTGAAGTCTACAGATGCTGTGGAGAATCCTGGGAGTTGAAGTCCACAGATGCTGAGTGGAGAATTCCACAGATGCTGAGTGGAGAATTCTGGGAGTTGAAGTCCACAGATGCTGAGTGGAGAATTCTGAGAATTGAAATCCACAGATGCTGAGTGAAGAATTCTGGGAGTTGAAGTCCACAGATGCTGTGGAGAATCCTGGGAGTTGAAGTCCACAGATGCTGAGTGGAGAATTCTGGGAGTTGAAGTCCACAGATGCTGTGGAGAATCCTGAGAGTTGAAGTCCACAGATGCTGAGTGGAGAATTCTGGGAGTTGAAGTCCACACATGCTGTGGAGAATCCTGGGAGTTGAAGTTCACAGATGCTGAGTGGAGAATTCTGGGAGTTGAAGTCCACAGATGCTGTGGAGAATCCTGGGAGTTGAAGTTCACAGATGCTGAGTGGAGAATTCTGGGAGTTGAAGTCCACAGATGCTGAGTGGAGAATTCCACAGATGCTGAGTGGAGAATCCTGGGAGTTGAAGTCCACAGATGCTGAGTGGAGAATTCTGGGAACTAAAGTTTACAAATGCTGGCTGGGTAATTCTGAGAGTTGAAATCCATACCTGTTGAGTGGAGATTTCTGGGAAATGAAGTCCACAGATGCTGGAGGATTCTGGGAAGGAGTTGAAGTCCATGAATGCTGGCTAGAGAATTCTAGGAGTTGGTCCATAGATAGTGGCTAGGGAATTCTGGGACTTGAAGTCCACTCATCATAAACTTGGCAAGGTTGAGAACTATTGACTATGACATAAAAAAAGAATCATTGGGACACTGGCACAAATGATACCAAATCATTGGAAGGCAGCATAAAATAGAATAGAATGAGCTGGGAGGTCTTCTAGTCCAGCCCCCTGCTCAAGCGGAAGAGCCTCTCCCATTTCAGATAAGTGACTGTCTAGTCTCTTCTTTAAAATATCCAGGGATATTTTGAGTGCTTAGGGAGGTGTTTGTGTGGATGAAAGTGTTTTCCCAAAGCTTTGGTTTTTTATTTCTGTGGCTCCTTGAGGCAGAACGTGGTGCTGTATTTTTTTTTCGGTCCTCTTCTTCCTCCATCCTGTGTTCAAATTATTCCAAAGCGTCGGAGAGAAGAAGGAAAAGCTTATTCTGACAAGAGGCTGGATGGACCATGCCAAAATGCATGCATTGCATATACAACACGAGTCGTTATCCCTAATTCTAGGAATAGCACCGCCAAAAAGCCAAATGGATGTGGGTTTTTTCCTCAATTCTTTACACAATTGCCGTCAGCAACGGCAGATCTGCCATATTTGCATCCCCAAATAGGAAATGCTGAAAAAAATTCCAGGGAACTGTCTTCTTCTCTTCCTCCTCCTTCTCTTCTTCTCTTTCTTCTCCTTCTCCTTCTCTTCCTCCTCCTCTCCACGAACCCCTTCTAGCACTGATGATGTTGGGTTCCTTCTCCTCTCTTCTCCTTCTATTCCTCCTCCTTCTCTTCTTCCTCCTCCTCTTCCTCTCCACGAACCCCACTCCCTTCTAGCACTGAGGATGTTCCCTAGTTGGGTCATAAAATGTCTGGAGGAAAAGAACGAAGTTCAGGGAGCACCAAGGACCTTACAGTCCTTTCCTTCCTCCTCCTCTCCACGAACCCCACTCCCTTCTAGCACTGATGATGTTGGGTCCCTCCTCCTCCTCTTCCTCTCCACGAACCCCACTCCCTTCTAGCACTGATGATGTTGGGTCCCTCCTCCTCCTCTTCCTCTCCACGAACCCCACTCCCTTCTAGCACTGATGATGTTCGCTAGTTGGGTCATGAAACGTCTGCAAGAAAACAACCAAGCTCGGAGAGCACCAAGGACCTTACAGTCCTTTTCCTCCTCCTCTCCTCCTCATTCTCTTCCTCCTCCTCCTCCTCCTCCTCCTCTTTCTCCTCCCCAGAAATCCCCCTCCCTTCTAGCACTGATGATGTCACCTAGTTGGGTCATGAGACGTCTGCAAGAAAACAACCAAGCTCAGAGAGCACCAAGGACCTTACAGTCCTTTTCCTCCTCCTCCTCCTCCTCTCCTCATTCTCTTCCTCCTCCTCCTCTCTCCTCCCCAGAAATCCCCCTCCCTTCTAGCACTGATGATGTCACCTAGTTGGGTCATGAGATGTCTGCAAGAAAACCACCAAGCCCAGAGACCAAGGACCCCACAATCATCCTCCTCCCCCTCCTCCTCATACAGGTACTTCTCAACTTACAACCATCCGTTTAACGACCGATCGAAGTTATCAACGGCACTGGAAAAAAAAGTGACGCGTGCGACTGATTCTCCCCCTTTGCCACCATTTCCACGGTCACACGATCAGAATTCGGGGCCCTTGGCAACCCCAGCACGTACTTATGACGGTTACGGCATCCCAGGGTCGTGGGGATTGTCACTTGTGACCTTCTCAGCCGGTTGCCGACAAGCAAAGTCAGTTTGGGGGTTGGGGGAGAGCCGTGACTCGCTTTATGTCCACAGTGATAACACATGTGGCAAAACGGTCGTAAAAACCGGGCTTGAGTCGCTTAACAAACTGCCCGGCTTGGCAGTGAAAATTCCGGTCCCGGCTGCGGTCGTAAGACGAGGACCTCTTGGTTATAAGCGGCGTCTGGGCTGAACTAAGCCGGCCAGCTTTTCTTCTGTTGCTGCCTTGTCTGTTCTGAAATATATTTTTCTTCTGCGCCTCTGGGGAAACTCCTTCTGGCAGGCGGCTCTGTTTAATGTCCAGATCGATATGCCGGCTCTCCCGAGTCTTCAATTATTCAGCGGAGGGGCATAGCTTCCACAGGAGATGGCAACACAAAATTGCCAGGCGCCAGAGGAATGTTGACCTGTGTCCCTATTTGCAGTGGAAACCTCCCGAGTTGATTCCTCCACGGTTACTACCTCCTTAGTAGTGGAGTAACTTATATTCTAAATCCGCCTTCGTTCCGGCGGAGACCTCAGCTGGCACCAAACGCAGCCACTAAGCCGATCTCTGGAAGTGTTCAAAAAAGGAGGGGCACCTCCCACACTCATTTTTTATTTAGTTCTCTGTGTCTTGCCTTTGTCGTTTTTAACAAAACAACGGGACACATCCAACACAATTTCCTCTCCCGGGATTCGAACCGCCGATCTGCCGACTTTTCCGGTCGACAAGCTCAGCGTGTTAGCCGCCTTTCCATTTCGTTTTAAAACCTCTGTAAATTTTGCTTGCGTTTGCTTACATTCCGAATAAGCCGGGGTTTATTGAATCTATACAGAAAGACCGGCGCAGATTGGGGTCTTCTGGAGGCAGAAGGAACGTTTGACCATGAATTGGGAGTTTTCTAGGTGCAAAAGGAACACTTAATACAAACCCTCCTATAAGGCGGGTTTGAGTTGAGAAATACAGAGCGATTGGGCCAAAGTCACCCAGCAGGTTTTCTTGGCTAAGGCCGGACTAGAACTCACTGACTGCTGGGGGGGTAGGCAAAATGTCACCCAGCTGGCTTTCCTGTCTCAAGTGGAGCTAGAACTCCCAGTCTCTTCTTTGAAAAATACTTTTTTTATTTTCCATTTTCATAACATATAATCACATGTATATTATTGCATAGCAAATATCCTATTGTATTAAGTAGTAATTACATCAGTTCCTCTTGTCATCAACGCCCAGAAAGATAAAAACCCATTATTAGCTCTTCTGCTCTCCATACACCTCTTTCTTCTACCTCGCTCCTTCCTCCTTTCTTCCCTCCATCATCCTTTTCTACTCTACTTCCAATTCCTTTCTCCTTCTCCTCTCTCTCCATTCCACTCCTCCTTATCCTCCTCATCTTCCCCCCCTTACCCTCTCTCCTATCCCTCTCTTCCTATCTTTCTTCTCTTTCTTTTTCTTTCTTTCTTTCTTTCTTTCTTTCTTTCTTTCTTCTCTCTTCTTTCTTTCTTTCTTCTCTCTTCTTTCTTTCTTTCTTTCTTTTTTCTCTCCTCTGTTTCCCACTCTTCCTCTCATTGGTGTATTTCCGCTTCTGAGCAAACTCCATTCTATGTTGATGGTATTTATGCTTCCATATCAATATACTTAACATATCTTGGTTTTAAAGAAAAAATAAGAGAAGACAGTATACATGTGCAATCATATTACATTAAAATTTAACACCCCTCGTCAAGCATAATATGCATCCCTCCCTCCCCCCTCCCCCCTCCCCCCCCAGCCTTCCCTCCCCCAACTTCCCAGAACCCATACACGGTATAAATCTTTAACAAAAACAGTCTAAAATATATTGGAAAAAAGAATAGAAAATTGATAACATCTTTACATTGAGCTTAGCTCCTCCTTGCTAAGCTAACTTTAAACAATTTATATCAACTCCCAGTCTCTTCTTGATTGGCCCAAAGTTACTCAACCGCTTTCATGCATATTCGGGACTAGAACTCCCAAGTCTCCTGGTGGTTGATCCAAAGTCACCCAAAGTTACCCAAGGTATAGAAAAACAGAGAGGGAATATGAAATATGCCTACAACGGGGAACCGTCGTGATAAAAAGACAGAATCACAAATTGTGGGCATGTAAGGATATATAACTATATAAAGATAACGATGAGAATAACTGGGAATTGTAAAATTAGGTGGGGGGGTTAAAAGTACAATGACTATATCTGTATACTTTTCTGTTATATCACATTTTTTTTACTAAAAAAGAGGAGAAAAATTAAATATGCATATTGAAAAAGAATGATAAATACCATCAACATAAGATGGAGCTCGCTCGGAAGCTGAAATACACCAAGTAAATGAGATGAAGAGTGGGAAGTAGAGGAGAGAAGTAAGGGAAGAAGAGAGGGATAGGAGGGAGGGCAAAGGGGAGGGGAAGAGGAGGAGAGAAATGATGAGTGGTAAGGAGAGGGAGGAGAAGGAAAGAGGGAGGGGAAGTAAAGAGAAGGACCGAGAGAAGAAAGGAGATAGGGAAGAGGAGGAGAGAGGGAGAAGGAAGTGATGGATAAGATACAAATAGGGTGTATGGAGAGCAGAAGAGCCAATAATTGGTTTTGGGGAGTTGATAGTAAGATGAATTGATGTAAACATTTAATAATACAATATGATGTTGGTTATGTAATAGCATACATGTGATTATATGTTATGAAAATGGACAAAATAAAAAAAACTTTTAATCTCAAACTCACCCAACCTGCTTTTGCGCCTAAGGCAGGACTAGAATTCACCCTCTCTTGGTGACTGGCCCTAAGTCACTTAGCCGGCTTTCATGCATAAGGCCAGACTAGAACTCCCAGTCTCCCGGTGGTTGGCCCAAAGTCACCCAACTGACTTTTGATGCCTACGATGGGACTAGAATTCACCATCTCCTGATGGTTGAACCAGTCACCCAGCCAGCTTTCATGCTTAAGACGGGCCTAGAACTTACCATCTCCTGGTGATTGGCTAAAAGTCACCCAGCTGGCTTTCATGCTTAAAGTGAGACTAGAAGACTAGAACTCCCAGTCTCCTGATGATTGGCCCAAAGTTGCCCAGCTAAGGTGGGACTAGAACTCACCATCTCCTAGTGATTGGCCCAAAGTCACCCAGCTGGCTTTCATTCCTTCAGTGGTACTAGAACTCCCAGTCTCCCTGTTTTCTAGCTGAAGGCCTTAACCGTTAGACCAGATTGGCTGTCTTATACTGGAACTAAATGTCCATATCGGCTGCCAGCATTTTAAAGGTTGAAAGACAACCGGAGCAATTTTTTTTTTGAAAGTCCAGCACAATTTAAGTCTACATGGCTTTAGAGATCCCCCCCCCTTCCGCTCCTAGCTTTCCTAAATCTCTCTTTTTCCTTGAAGTTGTCTGAAGGAGCTCCCCAAGGTGGATTAATGGATTAATTCCTCGAGATTAGCAATGCTCCCCGCTGCGTTATATCCTGTCGCTGGCTTTTGAACGTGTTTTTAAGAAACACCCCATTTAGAACAGGGATTTTAGTTATCTGCTGAACTGCTTTTATTATCAGCTTTTATTGTGGCTCTAGAGTGTGTGTGTTTGTGTATGTGTGAGAGGGGGGGGGGAGGGAGAGAGAACTGGAGATCTCCAGCAACCAATGACTGAATTAAGTTTAAGGAATTAAAAACAGTTTTACCGTAGTGTTTTACAGCTTTTTGTAAAACGAGGCGAGTGTTTTTTATATTTTTACGTATAATTCTTATTCAAAGTTGTAAGAGCGCTAAGAAGAACGATTGTTGTTGTTGTTGTTGTTGTTGTTGTTTCTCCCTGAATTGGAAACGGGGTGGGGTGGGGAAACAGAAATAGTAAAGAAAGAAAACAGAACAAATCCCCCCCCTCCAAAAAAAGAGAGAGAAAATGATGTAAGGAGGAAGCTTCCAGGAGTCTTCACAGCAGTTATAAGTTCGGTTATATTTAATATTGTAAACTTATTTTAAACACTCATTCGTTATTTCTTTAATAACAGCTCTTTTTTCTCTCCCTCATTCTTCCATTCTCTCTGTCTCTCTCTCATTCTGTCTCATTCTTTCATTCTCTTTCTGTCTCATTCTTCCTCATTCCTTCATTCTCTTTCTCTCATTCTTTCTCATTCCTTCATTCTCTTTCTGTCCCTCATTCTCCCACTCACTCTTCCTCTTTCTTATTTTCTCTCTCTTTCTCTCATTCTCTTTCATTCTCTCACTCTCTCTCTCATTCTCTTTCTTCCATTCTCATTCTTTGTCTCTCTCTCTCTCTCTCTCTCTCTCCCATTCTCTTTATTCTTTTTTATTCTTACTCATTCTCTCTCTGTCTCTCATTCTTTCTCTTCCTTATTCTCTTCCTCCCTCTCTCTTTATTTAAAAATAATCTTTATTGGTTATACATTTTTTTAATAAGACATACAAATACATTATTCTTTTTTATTCTTACTCATTCTCTCTCTTTCTCTCATTCTTTCTCTTCCTTATTCTCTTCCTCCCTCTCTCTTTATTTAAAAATAATCTTTATTGGTTATACATTTTTTAATAAGACATACAAATACATTATTCTTTTTTATTCTTACTCATTCTCTCTCTGTCTCTCATTCTTTCTCTTCCTTATTCTCTTCCTCCCTCTCTCTTTATTTAAAAATAATCTTTATTGGTTATACATTTTTTTAATAAGACATACAAATACATTATTCTTTTTTATTCTTACTCATTCTCTCTCTGTCTCTCATTCTTTCTCTTCCTTATTCTCTTCCTCCCTCTCTCTTTATTTAAAAATAATCTTTATTGGTTATACATTTTTTTAATAAGACATACAAATACATTATTCTTTTTTATTCTTACTCATTCTCTCTCTTTCTCTCATTCTTTCTCTTCCTTATTCTCTTCCTCCCTCTCTCTTTATTTAAAAATAATCTTTATTGGTTATACATTTTTTTAATAAGACATACAAATACATTATTCTTTTTTATTCTTACTCATTCTCTCTCTGTCTCTCATTCTTTCTCTTCCTTATTCTCTTCCTTCCTCTCTTATTCTCCGTCTCTCATTCTCTTTTTCTCTCGTCTCTTTCTCCCCCCACCCCCCCCGGCCCATCTCATTCTCTTTCTCAATTTTTCTCATTTCTCTCTGTCATTCTCTCTCTTTCTCTCCCTCCCGCTTTCCCCTTAATTCTACTGTATTTTCTTTTGGAAGGAATTCTTTCCTCCTATTTTTTTTCCCCTTCTTTGAAAACTTTCTGGGGCTGAGGGGTGGGGGGGGGGCTCCCTCCTTCCTTTTCGATTGCCGGTCCTCAGTCCAATTCCAACTTGTTTGCTCACCGTCTGAACTAAGGCAGAAAGGGTGGGTGTGTCTTTGTCTCTTAAAACGGCATTCTTGGGCTGGAGCAAAACTTCTCGTCCACGTGGCAAGGGATAAAGTCTGCGAACCTGTTTGCTGGTTTCTCTTCCTTCGCATAGAAAAAGTAGATTTTCCCTACACGCCTCGATCTATGGCAGGACTTTTACCCCATTTACTGTGTGCAACGTTGCACTTTCTTAACTTAATTCCTCGGAGTGTGTGTGTGTGTCTCTGAATTCTTTTCACAATACCTAATGTGCCTTTGGGTTGTTGGTTGGAGGTTTATTTTTGCACAGCTAATCCTGAGCTCAGAGTTAAAGCTGCGGAGAGCCAGTTGGGTTTAGTAGTTAAGGCACCAAAACCAGGAGAATGGAGAGTTGTAGTACCACTTTAGGCATGAAAGGTGGCTGGGTGACTTTGGGCCAATCAGCAGGAGACGGTGAGTTCTAGTCCCGCCTTAGGCATGAAAGCCGGTTGGGCGACTTTGTGTCAATTATCCAGAGACGGTAAATTCTAGTCCTGCTTAGGAATGTAAGCTGGCTCGGTGACTGGGCCAATCACCAGGTGACGGTGAGTTCTAGTCCCGCCTCAGGCATGAAAGCCGGCTGGGCGACTTTGGGCCAGTCACCAAGAGACAGAGAGTTCTACTCTCATTTTAGGCATGGTGGGTGACTTTTCGCCAGGAGACAGAGAGTTCTAGTCCTACCTTAGGCATGAATGCAGACTGGGTGACTTTGTATTAATCACCTCGAGACGGGGAATTCTAGTCCGGCTTAGGAATGTAAGCCGGCTGGGTGACTTTGGGCCAGGAGGCAGAGAGTTCTAGTCCTACCTTAGGCATGGCATGCCGGATGGGTGACTTTGGACCAAACCAGGAGACAGAGCATTCTAGTCCTGCTTCACGCATGAAAGCCAGCTGGGTGACTTTTTGTTGATCACCAGGAGACAGTGAGTTCTAGTCCCGCCTTAGGATTAGAAAGCTAGTCCTCAAAGCTGGCTGGGTAACTTTGGGCCCAGCACCAGGAGAAGGTGAGTTCTAGTCACACCTTAGGTGTGAGAGCTGGACTTTGGGTCTCTGCCGCACACTGTGGGGGATGTGTGTGCCATGCGCGGGGGCATGTGGTGCATGCAGGAGGGGCTCAGCGCATGTGCGTGGCACATGCGTGGGGGGCGCATTGCATTTTGGGGACTCCCCCACAGGGTCTCCTGCTTGAGCAAGGGGTAGGACTAGAAGATCTCTAAGGTCCCTTCCAGCTCTATTCTGATTGAGAGGTCTGAGGTCCCCGATTTGGAGGGAGTGATCTCCCTCCCTGTTGCTGAAATGGTATAGGGCAGTGTTTCTCAACATTGGCAACTTGAAGATGTCCGGACTTCAACTCCCAGAATTCCCCAGCCAGCATTCGCTGGCTGGGGAATTCTGGGAGTTGAAGTCCGGACATCTTCAAGTTGCCAACGTTGAGAAACACTGGTATAGGGTCTTCTGCTTGAGCACATGGGGCCCTGTGATCCGCTTTTACGACCTTCCGACAAGCGAAGTCAATGGGGAAGCCACATTCACTTAACAACCGTGTGACTAATTTAACAACCACAGCGATTCCGTTAACAAATGCAACAAGGAAAGTTGTCAAGTGCGACAAAACTCACCTAACAAGTCTCCCACTTAGCAACATAAATTTTGGGCTCTGTTGTCGTAAATCGAGGACTACATGAATTTTTCTCAGTTAGTACAGCCCACTAACCTTTTCTCGGTTATTCCAATCCACTAATTTTTCTTGGTTGTTAACAATAGCAATAGCAGTTAGACTTATATACCGCTTCATAGGGCTTTCAGCCCTCTCTAAGCGGTTTACAGAGTCAGCATATCACCTCCACAATCTGGGTCCTCATTTTACCCACCTCGGAGGAATGGAAGGCTGAGTCAACCTTGAGCCGGTGAGATTTGAACCGCCGAACTGCAACTAGCAGTCAGCTGAAGTTGCCTGCAGTACTGCACCCTAACCACTGCGCCACCTCGGCTCCTACAAACGCCGCTGTTATAATCTACGCCAAACCCAAGTCCTATTCAAACACTGTGGATTCCCCTTGTACAAAATCTTATTTATTTACTTAGTTCGATCGAATAGGAAGCTCATCTCAGCTACGTGACTCCGGGCGGCTAAAATCCTTTAAAAAACAAGATTACAAATACACAAAACACAATCCTGTAAAAATACACCCAAAATCACTCGTAAGACGCCGCCCCCGGATAATATAACCAAGGTTGGAAACAGAAGTTGAGCTTGGGTTAATATCTCTGCAATTAGGGCACAACTTCAATTAAAAGAGTGGGCTGTGACGGCCTTTGTTATGAATCAGACTCAAAGAAAATAGCTGGGGATGTGGAGTTGCCGAAAAGAGGAACTGCAGATGGCAAATTGTTGAGAGCAACAACGATATAATATAAAAGCTAATCCAGAGGAAAGTGGGAGGCAGAATTGAAATGACATTAATTTTCTCTTCTTTGCTAAATAACAAAAATTAGCCAGGAAGCCATGACAGGAATCAAAAGATGCTGCCATGAATACGTGTGTATTTGTTTGTATACCGGTAGGCATATGTATATGTACGGTATATCCCAGAAGTGAGTCCACCCCCTCACATTTTGTAAATATTTAAGTACATCTTTTCATGTGACCACACTGAAGAAATGACACTTGGCTACAATGTAAAGTAGTGAGGATACAGCTTGCATAACAGTGTAAATGTGCTGTCCCCTCAAAATAACGCAACACCACAACCATTAATGTCTAAACTGCTGGCAAGATGTACTTAAATATTTACAAAATGTGGATCACTTCTGTGAAATACTGTACGAGTACATATTACACACCAGTGGTGGGTTCCGGTTCCCGTTGCAACCGGTACTGTTGTAAGGGGGGCCGATGTCCTCCACGTGAACGTGCGTGACACACATGCGCACGGAACACGCAATGCATCATACCTTCCAGCGACACCTCCGCAATGCTCCAGCTGTTCGGCAGAGCGTTATGCAGGCACTGTTCACGCAGAAGGCTTTTAAAGGACAGGTAAGGAGCTCGGGCGGGCAGGTGGGCGCCCCAGAGAACTGTCCCAGAACAGTACCCGGGGCTCCGGGCAGGCTCCGGTATGCCCGTACCGGAGCGTACCACCTGCAACCCACCACTGATACATACATACATACATACATACATACATACGTGTGTTTATATATATGTTTACATGTGTATATGTGGTTATGTGTATATGTTTATGTGTATGTATAGGTCTGTGATGGGGAACCTGTGGCACGCGTGCCAAAGGTGGCACACAGCGCCCTGTCTATGGGCACGTGAGCCGTTGCCCCATCTCAGCTCTGCCGCACATGCACGCATGCCTCCTGCTGGCCAGTTGGTCTTCAGCTCTCTGTCGCGCATGAACAGGGCGCCGAGAGCACATGGAGGGTTGTGCGCACATGTGTGAGGGCAAGGGGCAAGCAGGGGGAAGGGTGCATGGAGGGGGGGGTCACATGCATGTGCAGGGGGGGAAGAACCTGCATTTTGGGGTTCGGGCGTGCGCTTTGGGCACCTGGTCTGGAAAAGGAAAGGATTATCCATTACTGGTATAGGTAATCCTAAACTTTCAACAGTTCATTTATTGAAAGTTTCAAATTACAGTGACACTGAAAAAGGCCACTTACAACCATTTTTCACACTTACAACCATTACAGCATTCCCTGTGGTCGTGTGATCAAAATTCACCCGCTTGGCAACTGGCTCATATTTGCAACGGTTGCGGTGTCCCGGGGTCATGGGATCCCCTTTTGCGACCTTCTGACAAGCAAGTCAGTGGGGAAGCCGGATTCACTTAATGACTGTGTTATTAACCTTAGCAACAGCAGGATTCACTTAACAATTGCGGCAT
Source organism: Thamnophis elegans (assembly GCF_009769535.1). Taxonomy (NCBI): domain Eukaryota; kingdom Metazoa; phylum Chordata; class Lepidosauria; order Squamata; family Natricidae; genus Thamnophis; species Thamnophis elegans. The sequence continues at coordinate 179,260,362 of NC_045541.1, read as the reverse complement.
TAAAAGCCGCAAATTGGAGCAAAACTCACTTCACAACGTTCTCGCTTAGCAAAAGAAATTTTGGAGCTCAATTGTGTTCGTAAGTCAAGGACTAGCTGTACATAATATACATAAATATGCACACAAATACACACATACATACATAAAGATAGATATATAGTGTGAGGTTATAGATAAACAGGAGAAAGAGAGAGAGAGAGAGAGAGAGAGAGAGAGAGAGAGAGAGATGGAGATGATAGCAATAGCGCTTAGACTTATATACCGCTCCACAGTGCTTTACAGACCTCTCTAAGTGGTTTACTGTGTTAGCCTATTTCCCCCAACAATCTGAGTCCTCATTTTACCAACTTGGGAAAGATGGAAGGTTAAGTCAACATTGAGCCAGTCAGAATCGAACTGCTGAACATGTTACGACCTTTCTAGCCACTATTGTTAATGCGAATCAACTCATTTTTTACGTCCCACGGCCGTTAAGCGAATCTGGCTTCCCCATTGACTCGGCTTGTCAGGAGGTCGCAAAAGGGGATCGCGTGACACACACACACACCCCCGGGACAATGCAACCGTCGTCAATACATGCCAGTTGCCAAGCGTGTGAATTTCGATCACGTGACCGTGGGGGATGATGCTGCAATGGTCATCAGTCTGAAAAACGGACCTACCGTATTTTTCGGAGTGTAAGACGCTCTGAAGTATAAGACACACCTAGCTTTTGGGGAGGAAAACAAAAGGAAAGAAATCTGTCTCCGCCTCCCAGCCATTTGCCTCCTTGCAGCAAACATCAAACAGCACAGATAATATACACTGTTTGTGGCATTACATTCCAGACTATACTTGTACAGATGCTGTTAAAACTGATATGGCTTTCTGGATGTATAGTATATTCTCTGCTATTTAAATGAGATACAATAGCACGGGGCCTCTTTAGATCAAGCATTTATTTTAAAAAGCTTCTTCATTTGGTTAAGTTGTCTAGAACAATAATAAAGCAGTCTTTAACAAATAAGTCTAATTTGAACATTCTATCGGCATTTATAGTTGGTGACTTACCTCCTTGCAGCAGACAGCAAACAGCCTGTTTCGGTTTAGCCTGATTAGCACAAGGGGGAAAAAAATCTACCTCTGCCTCCCAGCAATTTGCCTCCTTGCAGCAAACAGCCCGTTTCAATTTCAGTCTCAGCAGGGGCCTCCCGATCATCAGCTGTTTCAGGCTGCAGGGATTGCCATAGACTATTGCTGCCTTCCCATTTTTCCCCATTTGCTGCAAGGAGGTAAATTACTGGGCGGTAGAGGCCAAAGGGTGGGGGCCGGTGGGTGGATGGGGCTACATTCAGTGCATAAGACGCACCCAAATTTTCACCCTCTTTTTTGGGGGGGTGGGGAGTGCGTCTTACACTCCGAAAAATACGGTAAGTCGATTTTGCAGGACCATTTTTTCAGGCCTTCGAACGGTCACTAAATTCCTGCATGTGTTAAAAGTGGGAGCGTGAGAATTCTGGAGCTCGTTATATACCTGAACAGAATCCTCCTCTTACTTACACATTTCCCAAAGAAACGAGGGCTAAAAATTTTTCTTATTTGTACACCCCCCCCCCCCCGACTTGGTTGGGAGCCGCCCTGAGTCTCCTCCGGGGAATAGGGCGGCATAGAAATATAATAAACTAAACTCAAACTCAACTAAAATTCAACCGCAAAGACTCTGCAACCCACAGGGTAGATAGTCACCTTCCTCCCCCCATGTGTGGGAGAGCAAATTCAGGTGGATTTATCCAAGGTGTGGAAGTGAATTTAACGGGGAAGGAATTGCAAGTCTAGCACCTCTCCCGAAAAGAGCTGATGTTAAACCAGAAAAGACCACCAACTTAGACAAGAGTAAACACGGGATTTTCAGGAGATTTTAAACCATTATTAAGCCACCCCTTTAAGGGCACCACAGCAATTACTTTCCTGAATGCTTCCAGGGTTGGCCTTCGTGAAATTTTTTGTTTTGATGCTCCCCGTCTTTTGAGATTTCCTGACAACACAAACACAGAGCATATCTGGTTCTCCAGCCGCACAATGCCGTATTTGTCTTTGCATAAGCCAGTGTTAAGCTTCTACTGAAAACCTCGCCCTTCGTTTGCCACCTTTCGGCTCAGCTCTACAAGGTTTCGATATTAAACCTCACCGTCTTCCTTTCCCACGACTAACCCATCTTGGGAACCGTAAACTTATTCAGAAGGGGATTTGGCCAATGGGAACGCATTGACCCGAGGGTGGGCTACAACCATTTTTTTTTTTTACGATCCTTTCGATCGGGTGGAATCCCCAGACTGAATGGAGCTGAGCATTTACCAGCCAGATGCCCTTCCTGACGCCTAGGCAGAGTTCACAGCAGATACTTCCTCGCTCTGAGAGAGAAACATTTGCCTAGGATTGAACTCTCCACCTCTTGCGCGTGAGGCAAGCGTCTTCACCTCTAGGCCATCCTGCCGCTCGGTGGGGTTGCAACCAATACAGTGTCTAAGTCAGTTGGGTCTAACCCACGGGCCGCCCGAGGCTCTGGACTTACTGAGAAGAAGAAAATATTTAAAAAATTAAAGGAAGTTGTTAATTTTATGCACATTGTGCGCTATATTTTATAGGCGGCCCGAGACAATATCGCTTCACTCATTGTGGCCCAGGCAAGCCAAAAAATTGGACAACCAATCTCTTCTTGAAAAACTCCACAATTTCTGGTGGCGAGCGGTTCCACTGGTTAATCGTCCTCCCTGTTAGGGAGTTTCTCCTTAATTCCAGATTGCTTCTCTCCTTCACGAGTTTCCATCCGCTGTTTCTTTTCCTGCCTTCGGGGGCTTTGGAGAGTAGCTTGACCCGCCCCCTCCTCTTCGCAGAGGACGGCCGTTGGCTTGAGTCTTGGGATGACAGATGCTTCCCATCCGTCATCCCGTAGCTCTTCCCCAAATCTGATTTCCCATCTTTTGCTTCTGCTGCCTGGATTTGAAGAGTGGGCCGCCGTTGGAGCAGATGGCTCGTAATTGTTTACTTGCCGTGATCCTCCTCCTCCTCTCCGCGTGATTCTCAGCTCTGCTAGGGGTGGGTGTCTGCGCGCGCGGACTGAAACCATCTGTCCTTTCTATCTGCTGGGAACGTCTGATCACCGGTTTGGAAACTGAGGATGCTTGGGCAAGAGACATACATACAGTTATGGCTGTTTTGTTGCTTGAATCCTTACGATTTATATCGATATGGATTGTTCCCTGATTGCTTATTTGTACCCCGTGACTATCATTAGGTGTTGTATCTTACGATTCACGCCTGCCTGAAGTGGCACGCGGAGCCATGTCACGCGCAGTGTCGCCCATCGACGATCAGTTGGCCTTCGTGCGTGCGGCAGTGGCAGAAACCAAAAAAGCTGGTCGTTTTCTAATGTGTGCGCGCGCATGTGCCGTCCAGCTGGTCATCGCACGTGCAATGGAAACCAGGACTCTGTGTGCTGACAACCAGAAGTTCATTCGCCGGTGCACGCATGCCCCCTGAGTAATTCCTCTTCCGGGTTGCGTCCCCCAATGGGCGCGGACGCATGCGCACTCAGCCTTTTTGGCATGGTGCTGAAAAGGCTCGCTATCACGGCGTTAGGTTGACCTACAATAGCTCTAGTTCTACCGGTTCCACCACAAAACCGCGTTCGACTAAAGGGTGCTCGACGAAACCGCGTAGCTGACGTCATCACAGGGCGACAACAGCGCGGAGACAGAAGCACGCTGTAAACGCTAAACCTAACCCCCCTAAACCTAACCCTTAACCTAACCCTAAACCTAACCCTAACCCTTAACCTAACCCTAAACCTAATCCTAACCCTAAACCTAACCCTTAACCTAACCCTAAACCTAACCCAAAAGCTAACCCTTACCTTAAGTTGAATCGGCTTGCTTTCAAAGCGCTATTTAAAGCGCCCTTTCTCCGCGGTGGCTGTTGTCGTCCTGTTGATGACGTCAGCGACGTGGTTTAATCGGGCGCGCTTTAGTCGAGCGCGGTTTTGTCGTGCCACGGTTCTACCTAGACCAGGGGTGTCAAACGGGATTTCTCCGAGGGCCGGATCAGCATTGTAGTTCTCGATGGGGCAGCAGGGGGCGGGGCGAGGAGAGGGGCGAGGATGGGAGGGAGGCAGAACGAACGCATGCAACCTCCCCCCACGTCCCGTTCTTTGGCCTCCAGCGGCACTCTGACGGCCAAAATGGGCCATGAGGGGGATGCGCGTGTGTGTCTGCCCCCCCCCCAAGCCCTGTTTTGGCCAGCAGAGTGGGTTCCCGATCCTGTTCCAACCGGTACGCTGGGCCAAATCTTAAGCATCCCGCAGGCCGGATGCAGCTCACAGGCCTCGAGTTTCACACCCCTGTCCTAGGCACTTCCTTTGGTTGCACCTGGTACAGGCGGCCCTTGACTTTTACTGGGTGCTTAGTGAACACTCAACGTTACGACGGACCTACCTTGGGGCTGTTTAGGACTTGGGTTTCAAAGTTCTCATGGTCCCCCTCGCACACTTCTGTCACGGCGGCATTTACACCCGCACGCGGCGTCCCACAGTCACGTGACGCAGCGAATCTGACTCCCCGTTGACTCCGCTAATCAGAAGGTCGCAAAAGGGGATCACGTTACCCCCCCCCCCGGGGACACTGCAACCGTCGTAAATACGAGCCAGATGCCAAGCGCCCGAATTTTGATCCTGTGACCCCCCAGGGATGCTCCAGTGGTCGTAAGTGTGAAAACAGGTCCTCCTACGTCGCTTTTTCTCAGCGCCATTGTAACTTCGGACGGTCACTAAGCGAAGGGTCGTAATTTGGGGATTACCTGCGCTTTATTTTGGACTTACTTACCGAACGTAACCCGTGGACCTAGGCAACACCAAAAAGCGCTCTGGAAGGAAAGGCGGGTGGCTCCCGTTTCTGAGTTTTAATCTGGCAATAAGGAAAAGGAAACATTTTACACGCTGTCCCAAATTCCTGGGAAATTGGTTGGTTAAGCAACAATATTTTAAGTTAACAAACCGGTCGGTTAGGCTGGTGATTCTTGCAAAGCCTTGTTAAAAACCAGGGTACCAAGTCCACGTGCAAGAGAAGATTGCTATGTGTGTGTGTGTGTATGTGTGTGTATATGTATGATGTATGTGTGTGTGTGTCTGTGTGTGTGTGTTGCAATTGTGCTGATAAATAAATAAAGGGAGACTAGTATAGATCTATTTCAAGCTATTTAACTCTCATCAGCTAGCCATACCCTTACTGGGATTCGAACCTGGGCTGTATTACATATTAGGCAGTTATATTAGCCACTAAGCCACAGGCTCTCCTTCTTTATCAGCTAAGCCAGGGAAATAGGTATGAATTGTGTCACAACCCATGGTATGCCCAAATATGGGAGGGAGCATACTGCTTCCCTTTTCTGTCTATCGGCTCACTCTGGGAGCCATCCAGGCAGAAAGCCATTTCTTTTATGTTGCCTTGTTACATTTGTGTTGCAGTTGTGCTGATAAATAAATAAAGGGAGACTAGTATAGATCTATTTCAAGCTATTTAGCTTTCATCAGCTAGCCATACCCTTACTGGGAATCGAACCTGTTTATTTATCAGCACAAATGCAACAGAAATATAACAAGGCAACATTAAAAAATGGCTTTCTGCCTGCATGGCTCCCAGAGTGAGCCGATAGACAGAAAAGGGAAGCAGTATGCTCCCTCCCATATTTGGGCATACCAGGGGTTGTGACACAATACATGTGTGTGTGTGTGTGTGTGTGTGTGTGTGTGTATCCCTCCTTTTTTTCGCTTGTAAAGGGACGCGATGGCTCAGTGATTAAGATGCTGAGCTTGTCTATCAGAAATGTCGGCAGTCTGGTGGTTCGAATCCCTAGCGCCACGTAGTGGAGTGAGCTCCCGTTACTTGTCCCAGCTTCTGCCGACCTAGCAGTTCAAAAGCATGTAAAAAATGCAAGTAGAAAAATAGGAACCACCTTTGGTGGGAAGGTAACAGCGTTCCGTGCGCCTTTGGCATTTAGTCATGCCGGCCACATGACCACGGAGAACGTCTTCGGACAGCGCTGGCTCTTTGGCTTTGAAACGGAGAAGAGCACCGCCCCCTAGAGTCAGGAACGATTTGCACACATGTGCGAGGAGAACCTTTACCTTTACCTAGTGTAATGAAAAGAAGGACTGATGACATGATAGTAGTTGTCTAATATTTGAGGGGTTGCCACAGAGAGGAGGGGGTCAACCTATTCTCCAAAGCACCTGAGGGCAGGACAAGAAGCAACGGGTGGAAACTAATGAAGGAGAGAAGCAACCTAGAACTAATCGAGAAATTTCCTGACCATTAGACAGTGGAGCAACGTGCCTCCAGAAGGTGTGGGTTTTTAAGAAGAGATTGGACGAGCATTTGAGTAGCGGGTTGGACTAGAAGACCTCCAAAGCCCTTTCCCACTCTGTTATTCTCTTCTTCTTATGCGCGAGGGCAACCTTTACCTTTAAAGATTAGGGCCATCCACCTTGCTGTGAAATTCCAACTTCCCCTCTCTCCTTTAAAGAGGGGGCAGCTCTTTTACCCCCCCCCTCACTGTTGCCTTACCTCTATTCCCGTTGCCAGAATGAATCCTAAAAGGCAAGGAATCGGCGAGAACAGAAAGCAAATTATTTTCAATCGCTCCATGATGCCGAACCTATGGCACGCGTGCCTCCGGTGGCACGCACAGCCCTCTCTGCCGACCCGTGGGGAGGCGGGGCGCATGTGCGGGGATGCTCGCGTTGCGTTTTGGGGCCTCGCGCAGCATCCCCGCGGCCCGTTTTAGCTTCCAGGTTGGTGCATGAGGCCTTCCAGGCCAAGTGGGGGGGGGGAGGCGCAGGGCACATGCGCGGCGGATTGCGGGGGGGTGTCGCATGTGCGGGGGGGGCATGTCGCACCCACATTGCATTATGTGCACGGAGGCGCATGCGCTTTCGCCACGCGGCGACCAACAGGTGAGCCATGGCTGCAACAGGTCAACGGCGAGGATCCCTCCCTGGATTTTAATCAAACGAACGGTTTTGCAAGGAGGAACAAAAATCTCCAAGCGGCTGTTTACAAATACCAGAAAGACAAAACGGGTTTTTCAAGCTTTGCGTAACTGCGGCCCGCTTGGCGTTGTGTCTCTTTGCTGCAATTTTTTTTACCTTTCTATATGATATTGCGGAAAGTGGAAGCTTTGCCAATGCGGAGTTTGTTGTAATCATTGTTTACATCTCTGCCCGGAATTAATTAATTATTATTATTTTTTTTTTTTGCAGTCTCTGAAGGCAGCCAGGATGTTTAAACCCCTTGCTGTAAAGATCTCTGATCACATTTTTATTTATTTTTTTCCATGCTTGCCGTTGGTGTACTTTTGAAAATCAGTTACGCAATGGCCAAGATTTCCATCCTCTTTCTTCCTGGAGTTTGTTTGAAGTATTGATGAAACAGAGTGTGTGTGTGTGCGTGGGGGGAATTTCCTTATCAAATAAACCAGATCTGATTTAAAAAAACATACACACAGAGAGAGACAAGTAAGATCTCTTGCAGAGGGCAAGGGATTGTAATGGAATTGAAGCAATTAGAACTTAAATTAAATCTGAGAAAATCAGTTTTCAACGGCCAGTGGTGGGCTAGATCTGGACTCTGCCCTAATCCTTAACCTAAGTTTGTTTTCATTTAGTGCAGCATTTCTCAATCTCAGGGACGTTTATTTATTTATTTGCTTTTTATCTGTTGAGAAAATTTATATCGCTGCCTGCTTGCACATGGAGACTCAAAGGTGCCTTACAAAGACACAATAGAAAGACTAGGGGAGACATGATAGCAATGTTCCAATATCTCAGGGGTTGCCACAAAGAAGAGAGAGGGAAATGAATTCTTTATTGGCCAAGTGTGATTGGACACACAAGGGATTTGTCTTCTGCGCATAAGCTCTCAGTGTACATAAAAGAAATACATTCATCATGAATTGTCAGATCCAACACTTAGTGATAGTCATAGTGTTGGAAGAAATGTCCTTCTGGGTTCGGCTCCAAGTGGGGGAAAAGACACTGGAGACATGGAGGCTGCTTGGAAAGATGGTTTTAATGGTGGACAGGACCGCATGGCTTGAGCCCTGAACAGAAAATGGGATCACATGCTTTAATGTTGGTGGAGAAGAGAAGGGAAGGGAGGGCTGAGATGCTGAGTTCCTGGTTTTATGCCCTCTCTGGCCTTTGATCTTGAGCTTGTATTCTGATTGGTTGTCAGACTCCCATGGAGCCATGCATTGGCAACTTTCTAGGCTGCGTTTTGAATCACAAGTTTGGTTGACTTCTCAGGTGCCATGTGGCAAGTTGGGTAAAGGGCCAATATTATCATGCCTTAATCCCATCACTATGGAGCTGAAGGGGAGAACTCTTTATTATGTAAAGTGGACTAGCTTGGCCTTCTTAATGGCCCATTGACAAAGTGGGGATGGGCAGGAAGCTACCGGGAGCTATTCTGTCCTTTAAAACATGTTTCTTCCTTTTCACATCCAGAGAAATATTCTGCCTTTTCAATATTTCCTAGGATATTTCATTTTTCTGGGAGAGGTCTGGGTGATAACTTCCCGCAATAGGATACTAAATAAGCAATCAAAATCATACTAGGATACTAAATAAAACAATATAAATTGTAAGGATACTAGCAACAAGGTTATAGTCATTAGTGGGAGGAGATCGGTAATAGGAAGGATGAGAAGAATATGTTCTGATCCAGGCTTCCCAAGAGCATGAGGCAGAATCCTCCTCCCGACAAAAGCCCCTTTTATTAATTGACTGGGAATTCTGCTCCTTCACATCCAGCAAAGTCTTTCAAGGGAGGATTTCCGGTCACAGACCTTATCCGGCTTGGAGAGCTGCCAGGCCGAGATCTGCAAAACTTGGCCAGGAGTCTCGGAGAGTCAGGAACCAATTAAGGGAACTCATTGTCTCCTGCAAACTCCACTCCCCTTTCGCTCCTCTTTTATTTTATCGTTTAAGTGAAGGGCTAACTTTATGTGAACCTGGCTATTTCTAGCTTGTTAAAGAAGCCAGGATTGTGGAAGCCAGCTTGTCAGTGTGAAATAGGGTGTGCATGCAGTCTTGAGCACCAGGGGCTGATGTACCTGTTGCACCCCCATTACAAATCGGATACGGTTTATAGTTTGATGTTACAACAGGCTTGCCAATTCCACTTGCTTGCAGCCAGCCAGGATGGTTCCTGGCCCCTGACCAAAGAAAACTCTTGTAAATATTTTCCAAGCAGTAGCTCTCTTGACTTTTATTAGATCCGAAATGATAGATTGGCAAGGGAGGGAAGGTGAGCGATTGATCTCTTTGTAAACAGAAAAGAAAAGGGGAAAAAAAAACAAAGGAAAAGCAGATTCGTTTGAGGCTGGGGAAGCCACGGAAAACTAGATTCCACCCTGAAAGAAATCCAGCTTGTCAAGGCTGCAAAAACTAGCGTGGCTGGTTGGGGAATTGTGGGAGTTGACGTATCTCAGGGGCTGCCACAAAGAAGAGGGAGTCAAACTGAGAGGGAGAGAATCAAGATCACGTGACGTCTTGATACCACTTTATAAGGCCTTGGTAAGGCCACACTTGGAATACGGCATCCAGTTTTGGTCGCCACGATGTAGAAAAGATGTGGAGACTCTAGAAAGAGTGCAGAGAAGAGCAAGAAAGAGGATTAGGGGACTGGAGACAAAAACTTATGAAGAACGGTTGCAGGAACTGGGTATGTCTAGTTTAATGAAAAGAAGGACCAGGGGAGACACGATAGCAGTCTTCCAATATCTCAGGGGCTGCCACAAAGAAGAGGGAGTCAACCTATTCTCCAAGGCACCTGAGGGCAGGAGAAAAAGCAATGGGTGGAAACTAATCAAGGAGAGAAGCCACTTAGAACTGAGGAGAAATTTCCTGACAGTGAGAACAATTAATCTCAGTGGAACAGAAGTTGCCTCCAGAAGTTGTGAATGCCCCAATCTTGAATCTTGAATCTTGCTAGGTGATGATGTAATGAAGGTGCTTTGGCCAATTCCTATTAGGGCTTAATGGTTTTGTCCTGGTTTGAGTGAGGCCTAATCCTGTCATGTCCTAAGGGCCTTGTCTTTTGTCTTGTAGATAAACTGGCCCAGCCTTTGTCTTGTAGATAGGTGGGCACCAAAATATCTGCTGGGGGTGCAGGGAGCTGAGCCTATCTTTAAAAACATGTTTCTCCTTTAGTGAAAATATAATATTCTGCCTTTTTAAATGTTTCCTAGAATATTTCATTTTCCTAGGAAGAGAGGTGGGTGCTAACTTCCTACACTCCCTTCCTCAATTCCCAGTTTTAAATTATTATGTTAAATTATTATTTTTTTGTCCTCTTAAATGCTCCCAAAGGTATTCTTTTTTTCAAGAGGCAACGGGACTTTCTTGGTTTTTTCTCTGAAGAGGTTTCGCTTCTCATCCAGGAAGCTTCTTCACTTCTGACTGGATGGTGGGGAAGGGAAGGATTTATACACCTTGCAGACAAAGCTGGTCATTTGCATCCTTTGAGAGGGTCCTTGAGGCCACTTGGAGGTTTGTCTGTGTCCTCAGGGTCGTCTGAGTGATGCAAATGGGTGTGGAGCCTTCTTGGAACTGTTGAAAGGACTGTGTTGTAAACTGGAGATAGATGATGCTGAATCCCTCCTCCTCTGTTGAGGGTTCTCCAAGAGGCCTCAACGGCTCTATGGATTGATACTCCTTGCAGGCAGCTGGTCGTTTGCTTTCTTTCAGCAGGTCGTTAAGGTCACCTGGAGATTTATCTAAAATCTGAGGGCAGAACAAGAAACAATGGATGGAAACTAATCAAGGAGAGAAGCAACTTAGAACTGAGGAGGAATTTCCTGACAGTGAGAACAATTAACCAGTGGAACAGAAGTTGCCTCCAGAAGCTGTGAATGCCCCAACACTAGAAGTCTCTAAGAAGATGTTAGAGAGCCATTTGTCTGAAATGATATAAGGTCTCCTGCCTAGGCAGGGGGTTGGACTAGAAGACCTCCAAGGTCCCTTCCAACTCTGCTATTGTATTGTATCTCCCAAACATTCTGCTAAAAGGATGCAAATGACCAGCTATCTGCAAGGAGCATAAATCCTTCCGTTCCCCACCATCCAGTCAGAGCCGAAGAAGCTTCTATTCTATTCTATTCCCCTGGACACATAATCAAAATATGGACGCATGCCAACTGGTTCATACAGCTATTCCTCAACTTACGGGCACAATTGAGCCCAATGTCATTAAGTGAGAAATTTGTTAGGTGAGCTTCGCACCATTTTACAGCTTTTCTTGTCGCCGTTGCTAAGTGAAACACTGCCATTGTTTGTTTGTTTTTAATTGAGAGTTTCCTGCCTGAGCAGGGGGTTGGACTAGAAGACCTCCGAGGTCCCTTTCCAACTCTGTTATTCTATTCTATCTTTGATCAGGGCGTATAAATCCGCCTGTTCCCCACCGTCCAGTCAGAGCTGAAGAAGCTTCCTGGATGAGAAGCGAAACGTCTTCAGAGAAAAAAACAGAAAGTCCAGTTTCCTCTTGGGAAAAAAAAAACAACACCTTTGGGACAACCATGACCTGGATGAGTAAGAATCTCTATGAACATTTGTCCTCTCAGATGTTTTTGTTTGACTGAAAAATGCCTACGGAGCAAGGTTCAAGTAGGATAAGTGGCACTTCCTGGGATGGGGCCCCGTTTCCTGTTCTGAGCACGGCGTGCGAAACAAACCAGGCCAAGGCTAGCACAGTGTGTGAAGATGATTTTGGCAGAGGATTCCCAAACTGGCTTGGCCAATCCACACACAGCAAGGCAGCAATCCGTTCTGAAACAGTCAACAGGAAGTCCTCGACTTTGGACCGCCATTGAGCAATGCCGTTATAAAGCAGGTCGTCACGTTCCCGTGCCCAATTTTGCGACCTTTTTTTTTTGCAGTGGTTGTTAAGCGAACACCCCGGTTATCAAATGAGCTGCCTGTATTTGCAGCAATGCCAGGAGGTGGCATTTCCGAAACGTTGCCCATCTATAGAGATTGAGAGATTGAGATTGAGATGCTTTATTTATATGCCGCCCTTTTCCCTGGGGGGACTCAGGGCGGCTCACAACTCAAGGGGAGGGAGGACAAACAAGTCACAAACATGAAAAACAATACATCATTAAAAACACAACAGTCATACAATTCGAGTGGGGTTAAAATCTTTAGCCCCAGGCCTGTCGGGACAGCCAGGACTTAAGGGCTACGCGGAAGGCCTGGAGGGTGGTGAGGGTATGAATCTCCACGGGGAGTTCGTTCCAGAGGGTCGGAGCAGCCACCGAGAAGGCCCTCCTCCGGGTAGTTGCCAGCCGACATTGGCCGGCTGATGGAATTCGGAGGAGGCCTAATCGATGCGATCGTATCGGCCTAGTGGAGGTAATTGGCAGTAGGCGGTCTCTCAAGTACCCAGATCCAGTACCATGCAGGGCTTTGTAGGTGACAAGTAGCACCTTGAAACGCACTCGGAGATCAACAGGCAGCCAGTGCAGCTCTCGGAGGATAGGTGTTACGTGGGTGAATCGAGGTGCACCCACGATCGCTCGCGCGGCCGCATTCTGGACCAGCTGAAGTCGAGGAAAAGGAGTGGCAGAATCTGGGGTCGGAGTCAAGAGAGGGATCACCCCAGAATCCCTACCTAGCCGCAAGCGAATTAAATCCAACCTCCCTCGAATTCCATCGGCTCGTATCTAAAAACCTCTGCTGCTAAGCGAGACGGTGGCGAAGGGAGCTTTGCCCCGTCTTACGGCCTTTCTTGCCAGGGTGGTTAAGCGAATCGGCGCAGTCGTTAAGTGAGTCACACGGTAGTTAAGCGAATCCGGGTCTTCTCCGTCGATTCTGCTTGTCAGAAGGTCGCCAATGGGGAAATCACTTGACCCCCGGACACTGCCACCGTCATAAATACGAGCCCGTGGCCCAGCGGCTGAACTCCGATCATGTGACCGTGGGGGGGGGATGCCACAACGGCCGTAAGTGTGAAACACTGTCGTAAGTCACTATTTTCAGTGCCTTGTGTGGTTGCTAAGCGAAATGTTGGAAGTCAAGGCCTGACTGCCTGTTGGGGAAAAGGAGAGAAAACTATTATTGAAGTAGGAAGACTGTTGTGTTTAAAGGCGTCCAAACCCTTTAAACAAGCTGAACCAGCTTCAGTCTGCATCACCTTTTCAGGTGTTCCAGAGCCTGTTAGGTCTTCCTGTGGAGTGTCCCAACCAGAAAAAGGTGCATAATTGTGTGTTTCGCCATAAAGTTGGAACTCCTTGACAGGTTTTGTAAGATTCCTCCGTTCCTCAGCCATCAGACTGGAAGCAAAACATTGCTTTCTCCTTGGCTGTCTCCTTCCGGATCTTGATAAGATCTTGAAAAAGAACCATGGTCCTTTTATGACTTGTGGACTTCAACTCCCAGAATTCCTCAGCCAACATGGAACTATGGCCGCTTTATGACTTGTGGACTTCAACTCCCAGAATCCCTCAGCCAGCATGAGGGGAACTATGGCCGCTTTAAGACTTGTGGACTTCAACTCCCAGAATTCCTCAGCCAGCATGAGGGGAACTATGGCCACTTTATGACTTGTAGACTTCAACTCCCAGAATTCCTCAGCCAGCATGGGGAAAATATGGCCGCTTTATGACTTGTGGACTTCAACTCCCAGAATCCCTCAGCCAGCATGAGGGGAACTATGGTCGTTTTATGACTTGTAGACTTCAACTCCCAGAATTCCTCAACCAGCATGAGGGGAACTATGGCCACTTTAAGACTTGTGCACTTCAACTCCCAGAATTCCTCAGCCAGCATGAGGGGAACTATGGCCGCTTTATGACTTGTGGACTTCAACTCCCAGAATTCCTCAGCCAGCATGAGGGGAACTATGGCCGCTTTATGACTTGTGGACTATAACTCCCAGAATTCCTGAGCCAGCGGCATCGACTTAATAAGATTTATGAATGGGGGAGGGTATCGCCTTACAAGGACTTCATCCGCCGAATTGCAGGTAGTCCTTGACTTACAACCAATTGTTGAGTGACCGTTCGAAGTGACAATGGCCTGAAAAAAGGGGGACCATTTGGTCACATTTACCACTGTTGCAGCATTCCCACGGTCAAAATTGAGATGCTTGCTAATCGATGTGTATTTATGACAGTTGCGGTGTCCCCGGATCATGTGATCCCTTTTGCGACCTTCTGACAAATCGGCGGGGAAGTCAATATCAATCAGAATAGAGCCGGAAAGGACCTTGGAGGTCTTCTAGTCCAACCCCACCCCCCACCCCTGCTAAAGCAGGAGACTCTATATCAGGGGTGTCAAATTCTATTTCTTTGCGGGTCAGATCAGCATTCTAGTTGTCATCCGGTAGCGCGGGGGAGGAGTCGGCGGGCGCATGCACATGCAGGCCCCCCCCACCATTCCGGCCGCCTCCTGGGCGCACGCATGCACGCTGGGATTGGGCAGGCCTGACTGAAGCGATGTGGGCCGGCCCCTTACTATTTCCAGGATAGCCATGCGGGCCGGATCCAACCACATCATGGGCCGGATCTGGCCCAGAGTCCTTCAGTTTGACACCCCTGCCCTATGGCATTTCAGTCAAGTGGCTGTCCCGTCTCTTCTTACAAGCTTCCAGTGACACCCTCTGGAGGCAGGTAGTTCCACCGGTGAATAGTCCTCACTGTTAGGAAGTTTCTCCTTAATTCCAGGTTGGATTCTCTCCTCCATTAGTTTCCCTCCATTGCTTCTTGTCCTGCCTCCTGGTGCTATGGTGAATAGGTTGACACCCCTTCCCCCTCCTCTTTGTGGCAGCCCCTCAAATCTTGGAATACTACTCTCATGTCTCCCCCCCTAATCCTTCTTTTCGCTAGACCGGCCAAATCCCAGTTCCTGCAACCGTTCTTCCCGTGTTTTATTCTCCAGGCCTCTAATCATCGTTAGCTGCTCTTCTTTGCACTTTTTCCAAAGTTGCAACCATCTTGCAGTGACCAAAACTGGATGCAGGATTCCAGGTGTGGCCCTACTAAGGCTTTATAAAGCAATAGCAATAGCAGTTAGACTTATATACCGCTTCATAGGGGCTTTCAGCCCTCTCTAAGCGGTTTACAGAGTCAGCATATTGCCCCCAACAACAATCCGGGTCCTCATTTTACCCATCTCGGAAGGAGGGAAGGCTGAGTCAACCCAGAGCCAGTGAGATTTGAACCGCTGAACTGCAGAACTGCAGTCAGCTGAAGTAGCCTGCAGTGCTGCACTTTAACCACTGTGCCACCTCGGCTCTCTAAAGCAGTAGTAATACTTGGTGTGATTTTCATTCTATGCCTCTCTTACAGACAACCAAGGATCATATTAGGGATCGTTCACCGGGACTCCAAGGTCCATCTCGCAATGACTGTTTTTGAACCAGGTTTCACCAAATCTGTCCTTGTGCCTTGGATTTTTTTTCCCCTGCCCAGGTGTAAAAACCTGAGAACTTAGAATAACTTTCTTCTCGCTTTGAATGTACGCTAATCGACATACGTTCAAATGAAATGCTTGCTTTTCCCCCGCATTGAATTGTGTGTTGTTGGAGAGGGCCCACTCGTTCACTTTAATCAGATTCACCTTACAACTGTGTCATCCACTTAACAACAGCAGTCACAGCGAGAGGGACCTGGCAAGCTCTTAAATACGAGCCAGGTGTGTACGGCAGCAGCCAAAAAAGCCAACCCCATCCTAGGTTGTATCAACAGAGGATTAACAGCCCTTTGGACTTCAGGAACCACTAAATTCATAATTTTAAATCCCGTGGACCACTAATACGATCTGTCTAATGCAGTGTTTCTCAACCTTGTCAACTTGAAGATGTCTGGACTTCAACTCCCAGAATTCCCCAGCCAGCATTCGCTGGCTGGGGAATTCTGGGAGTTGAAGTCCAGACATCTTCAAGTTGACAAGGTTGAGAAACACTGGTCTAATGACCGGCTGGGTGGGGCGTGGCAATGTGGTAATGTGGCTGGGTGGGTGTGGCCAACTCAATGTCAATCACATCAGTGGGCGCCTCGCCGGCCTCTACTCGCCCCTCCCCTCCCAGCCACTCCTCGCCTGCCCACCCAGGCTCCTTAGGGCCCCAACTGGAAGCAGTTGCTGGAGCTAAGTAGCCACCAGGAGGAAGAGTTGGCAAAACGGCTCGGTTCGAATTGGATCTGACCGAGAAGGAGGCTCAGCAGAAGCACCTCGCTGAGGACTAGGAGCATGGGCTTTCCAAGCAGAGGGAAGACCTGCGGGAGTGCAAGGCCAGGTACCGGCGCCTGGAGGCTCACTGGGCTGAGATGGTCAGCCAGTTCCAGCCCATGATGCAGTCCCACTGGAACGAGGCCCTCCGGCTCTTTACCACCAGCGGTGCTTCCCTCCAGCCTTCGCCCAAAGCCCCCCACCAGGAGGCTGAAGCAGACCCCAAGTCGGAATTTCTGCCCCCCTCCAATCTGTACAAAAAGACCCCGAAGGGGGAGACTCTCTGCAGCAACACAAGTGTTCATTGCACGTATCCGTCCCAGGGGCCGTAGTTTGAGGACCCCTGATTTAGTGCAATATTTAAAAAAATGCAAATAATTATTCTGCGGACCACCAAAATTTAATAGCAGACCACCAGTTTGTGACTGCTGCTTCAGAGCATCTGAAGGCAGGAGAAGAACCAACGGATGGAAACTCAGTTTAAAAACTCGCACATATATATATATATATATATGGAATGGTTTTTCAGCGAACTGGCAAACAGGCAGATCTTTTTACTGAGTCTGCAAAACTGCATCCTGAATCCTTCCCAGATTGAAAATTGGCCCGGCTCCTTCCCAGCGTCAGGGCTGGGCCAGGGAAAAAATGCTGAAATCAGTCAAATGTGGTGAGGAATCATCCGGGTGGGAGTTATTTATTTGCTTGAGTTACATCCTGCCTTGTGCGAGAGAGCTCTAAAGAAGCAGACGCATAAAGTTCCCTCCTTCCGTGTGTTTTTTTTGGGGGGGGCAATACCGCAACGTCCCTGCGAGGTAGGACTGAGAGGGACACGGGCAACCATCCTCAATAGGAGTCGGTTGCCGAGCGCCTGAATTTTGATCATGTGACCCACACCGGTCACTTTTTTCTCAGTGCTGCTGTAACTTCGAATGGTCACTATATGAACGGGTTGTAAGCTGAGGAGTCTCTGCAGTGAATCAGCAGCCTTGTCCAGCTGTTGGAAAAGGAGAACAAGATGGATGGATGGATGGATGGATGGATGGATGGATAAGGGAAGGAAGGAAGGGAAAGGAAGAATGGGAGGGAAGGAGGAAGACAGGAAGGAAGGATGGGAGGGAGGGAAGGAGGAAGGAAAGGATGGGAGGGAGGGAAGGAGGAAGGAAAAGATGGCAGGCAGGCAAGAAATATTACGGGAGGATGGGAGGAAGGAAAGGATGGGAGGCAGGCGGGAAAGAAGGTAGAGGGGAGGAAGGAAGGAAAGGAACCCTGGGAGGGAGCACAGGAGGCAGGCAGGAAGGAAGGAAGAGGGGATGATGGGAGGAAGAGAGGGAGGGAGGGAAGGAGGCAGGAAAGAAGGAAGGAAGGAACCCTAACCCTATTCCCTGGAGGGGACTCAGGGCGGCTCACAACCAAGTCGGGGGTGGGGGGGTACAAATAAGAAAAAGAGCACGAACAAAACAATACCACAATTTAAAACACTCAACAACCATACCATTCGAGGGGGGACAAAAACTCATCAGCCCCAGGCCTGTCGGAACAGCCAGGTTTTAAGGGCTTTGCGGAAGGCCCGGAGGGTGGTGAGGGTCCGAATCTCCATGGGGAGCTCGTTCCAAAGGGCCGGAGCAGCCACAGAGAAGGCCCTCCTCAGGGTGGTCGCCAGTCGGCATTGGCCGGCGGATGGAATCCGGAGGAGGCCTAATCTGTGGGATCTAATCGGTCTATTGGAGGTAATTGGCAGCAGGCGGTCTCTCAAGTACCCAGGTCCAATACCATGAAGGGCTTTATAAGTGACGACTAGCGCCTTGAAGCGTATCCGAAGACCAATAGGCAGCCAGTGCAGCTCGCGGAGGATAGGTGTAACGTGGGTGTACCGAGGTGCACCCACAATCGCTCGCGTGGCTGCATTCTGGGCAAGCTGAAGTCTCCGAATGCTCTTCAAGGGCCGCCCCATGTAGAGCACGTTGCAGTAGTCCAGTCTTGAGGTCACAAGGGCGCGAGTGACTGTTGTGAGGCCCTCCCGGTTCAGGTAGGGACGCAATTGGTGCACCAGGCGAACCTGGGCAAATGCCCCCCTGGTCACAGCCGACAAGTGGTGTTCAAGAGTCGGCTGTGGATCCAGGAGGACTCCCAAATTGCGAACCCTGTCTCAGGGGCGTACTGTTTGAACCCCCCAGCCTGAGAGATGGAAAACTTGGCCAATTAGTGGGAGGGAAACACACCAGCCACTCGGTCTTATCCGGATTGAGTGCAAGCTTGTTAACCCCCATCCAGACCCTAACAGGCTCGAGGCACTGACACAACACGTCAACCGCTTCGCTGAGTTGGCACGGGGCGGACAGATACAATTGCGTATTGTCCGCATACTGATGATATCTTATCGCGTGCCCTCGAATGATCTCACCCAGAAAGAAGGAAGGAAGGAAGGAATCTGACATTAGCTAAAAACTTTTTCTGGATTCTGCTGATCTCTCTCCAGGGTCTGTTACCTGTAGAACTCTCACCTCCAGTAACTTTTCTGAAAACACTAAAGCAAGGACAGTTTGCTCACCGTCCGGATCGCTTATATAGAAAAGATGCCAAGATTTTTTTCGAACTGGAAAACCACCCCGGAAGAGATTTGCAAATGTCCCGATTGCTTGCAAATCAATAAATCCAATCATGTGCGGCCGGGGGAGGCAAGAATGTTCCTTCTTTTGGAGGTCCCAGTGAGGTCAATTGCAACACTTGAGGAAATGTTGCTTAAAGCAGGAACCGGCTGTTTGACCACGACCTCATCCGGCAGATTTGCAAATCTAGCCTTGATTGGGTTCCAGCCTCTGGGTGCATTGGGTTTAAGCTCTGGGCCTTTTCAGGAAATGTGTTAAGTCCGATGACGTGGCATGGAATAGAATAGAAATAGAATAGGAACGGAAATGGAATAGGAACAGGAATATGAAAGAATAGAATTGGAAATGGAAATGGAATAGGAATAGGAATAGAATAGGAATAAGAATAGAATAGGAATAGGAATAGAATAGGAATTGGAATAGAATTGGAATCAAATAGGAATTGGAATAGAATAGGAATTGGAATAGAATAGGAATAGAATAGCAATAGGAATAGAATAGGAATTGGAATAGACTAGGAATAGAATAGGAATTGGAATAGACTAGGAATAGAATAGGAATAGAATAGGAATTGGAATAGGAATAGAATAGGAATAAGAATAGAATAGGAATAGGAATAGAATAGGAATTGGAATAGAATTGGAATCAAATAGGAATTGGAATAGAATAGGAATTGGAATAGAATAGGAATAGAATAGGAATAGGAATAGAATAGGAATAGAATAGGAATTGGAATAGACTAGGAATAGAATAGGAATAGGAATAGAAATAGAATAGGAATTGGAATAGAATAGGAATAGAATAGGAATAGGAATAGAATAGGAATTGGAATAGGAATTGGAATAGGAATAGAATAGGAATAAGAATAGAATAGGAATAGGAATAGAATAGGAATTGGAATAGAATTGGAATCAAATAGGAATTGGAATAGAATAGGAATTGGAATAGACTAGGAATAGAATAGGAATAGGAATAGAATAGGAATAGAATAGGAATTGGAATAGGAATAGAATAGGAATAAGAATAGAATAGGAATAGGAATAGAAATAGAATAGGAATTGGAATAGAATTGGAATCAAATAGGAATTGGAATAGAATAGGAATTGGAATAGAATAGGAATAGAATAGAATAGGAATTGGAATAGAATAGGAATAGAATAGGAATAGGAATAGGAATAGGAATAGAATAGGAATTGGAATAGGAATAGAATAGGAATAAGAATAGAATAGGAATAGGAATAGAATAGGAATTGGAATAGAATTGGAATCAAATAGGAATTGGAATAGAATAGGAATTGGAATAGAATAGGAATAGAATAGCAATAGGAATAGAATAGGAATTGGAATAGACTAGGAATAGAATAGGAATAGGAATAGACTAGGAATAGAATAGGAATAGGAATAGAATAGGAATAGAATAGGAATTGGAATAGGAATAGAATAGGAATAAGAATAGAATAGGAATAGAATAGGAATTGGAATAGAATTGGAATCAAATAGGAATTGGAATAGAATAGGAATTGGAATAGAATAGGAATTGGAATAGACTAGGAATAGAATAGGAATAGGAATAGAATAGGAATAGAATAGGAATTGGAATAGGAATAGAATAGGAATAAGAATAGAATAGGAATAGGAATAGAATAGGAATTGGAATAGAATAGGAATAGAATAGGAATAGGAATAGAATAGGAATAGAATAGGAATTGGAATAGGAATAGAATAGGAATAAGAATAGAATAGGAATAGGAATAGAATAGGAATAGAATAGGAATAGGAATAGAATAGGAATAGAATAGGAATTGGAATAGGAATAGGAATAGAATAGGAATAAGAATAGAATAGGAATAGGAATAGAATAGGAATTGGAATAGGAATAGAATAGGAATTGGAATAGACTAGGAATAGAATCGAATGGAATAGAATAGTAATAGAATAGGAATGGAATGGAATAGAATGGAATACAAAGGAATAGAATAGGAATAGAATAGAATAACAGTTGGAAGGGACCTTGGAGGTCTTCTAGTCCAACCCCCTGCCTAGGCAGGAAACCCTATACCATTTCAGACAAATGGCTCTCCAACATCTTCTTAAAGACTTCCAGTGTTGGGGCATTCACAACTTCTGGAGGCAACTTCTGTTCCACTGATTAATTGTTCTAACTGTCAGGAAATTTCTCCTCAGTTCTAAGTTGCTTCTCTCCTTGATTCGTTTCCACCCATTGCTTCTTCTCCTTCTCTCAAGTGCCTTGGAGAATAGTTTGACTCCCTCTTCTTTGTGGCAACCCCTGAGATATTGGAAGACTGCTATCATGTCTCCCCTAGTCCTTCTTTCTCTTAAACTAGACATGCCCAGTTCCTGCAACCGTTCTTCATATGTTTCAGCCTCCAATTGCCCTAATCATCTTTGCTGCTCTTCTCTGCACTCTTTCTAGAGTCTCCACATCTTTTTTTACATTGTGGAGACCAAAACTGGATGCCGTATTCCAAGTGTGGCCTTACCAAGACCTTATAAAGTGGTATTAACCCTTCACGTGATCTTGATTCTATCCCTCCGTTGATGCAGCCTAGAACTGCCAATCACCTCCACTAGACCGATTAGATCCCACAGATTAGGCCTCCTCCGAATTCCATCCGCCGGCCAGTGTCGACTGGCGACTACCCGGAGGAGAGCCTTCTCTGTGGCTGCTCCGACCCTCTGGAACGAACTCCCCGTGGAGATTCGAACCCTCACCACCCTCCAGGCCTTCCGCAAAGCCCTTAAAACCTGGCTGTTCCGACAGGCCTGGGGCTAAAGAGCTGTTGCCTCCGTCTTGAATGGTATGACTGTTGTGTGTTTTTAAATTATGTATTGTTATGTATCGTTTATTTTTTATTTTTGTCTGTACCCCCCCCCCTTCCCTGATTTGATTTGTTAGCCGCCCTGAGTCCCCTTCGGGGGGAAAAGGGCGGCATATAAATATAATAAATGAAATGAAAATGAATGAACTGTGTTGGCTTTTTTGGCAGCCATCACAAATATGGAATATTTCCCAGAGCGCTCAGTTCACAGAAAATGTCGCACTCCTGCTTTTTTTCCAATGAAAATATATTCTGCTTTTGAGAAAGGCCCTGATTTGTTTTATGTTTAGAGGATTTATCTAGTATATTGGTCAATGAGAGGACCAGGTTTGCATAACATGGGTGAGACGTGGATCTGGCTTATCTGTTGGAATGAGTCACGGTGTTGGTTAAGTTGGGTGTTCTTGTGTAGACATCGGCTGTGTCCACATATACCGCGCCTCAGTCTGTCCACCACAGGTAGCTGTTGTGTAGGTGTTACATCTGCTCTTGTTGACTCAGTCAGTGATGATCTAGGCCAGGGCGATTGCTTTCATAACCCCTGGATGTTGCCTCCGAGGCAGCAAAGAGATTGTGACTTCGGTTTACAATGGTGGCTTGATTGGAGTTACATTCCCTGTGAAGAGGGCAGGAGGATTGCATTTCTGTCTGTCTGTCTGTCTGTCTGTCTATCTATCTATCTATCTATCTATCTATCTATCTATCTATCTATCTATCTATCTATCAATCATCTATCTATATCTATCTATCTATCATCTACTTTTACTTTTACTTTTTACTTTTGCCTTTATTTGTATGCCGCCCTTTTCCCTAAGGGGACTCAGGGCGGCTCACAATTCAAAAGGGAGGGGGAAACAACAAACAATAAACAATACAGCATATTAAAAGAGAAAAAACGCAACAATCACACCATTCGAGTGGGGCTATAATCTTAACCCCAGGCCAGCCGGGACAGCCAGATGTTTACAGCAGTGCGGAAGGATTGGAGGGTGGTGAGGGTCCGAATCTCCACGGGGAGTTCGTTCCAAAGGGACGGAGCAGCCACCGAGAAGGCCCTCCTCCGGGTAGTTGCCAGTTTGCACTGGCTAGAAGATGGGATTCGGAGGAGGCCTAATCGATGCGATCGAATCGGTCTGGTGGAGGTAATTGGCAGTAGGCGGTCTCTCAAGTACCCAGGCCCACTACCATGAAGGGCTTTATAGGTGATAAGTAGCACCTTGAAGCGCACCTGGAGATCAACAGGTAGCCAGCGCAGCTCGCGGAGGATAGGTGTTACGTGGATGAACCGAGGTGCACCCACGATCGCTCGCGCGGCCTATCTATCTATCTCTATATCTATCTATCATTCTCTCTCTATCTCCCTCCCTCCCTCTCTCTCCTATGTATGTATGTATGTATCTATCTATCTATCTATCTATCTATCTATCTATCTATCTATCTATCTATCTATCTATCTATCTATCTGCCAGCCGTCTTGTGTCAAACATTGCATCTTTCTTTCTTTCTTTCTTTCTTTCTTTCTTTCTTTCTTTCCTTCCTTCCTTCCTTCCTTCCTTCCTTCCTTCCTTCATGCCTTCCTTCCTTAATTCCTTCTTCCCTCCCTCCTTCCTTTCTTTCTCCTTCCTTCTTTCTCTCTCTCTCCTTCCTTCTTTCCTTCCTTCTTCCCTCCCTCCTTCCTTTCCTTCCTTCCTTAATTCCTTCTTTCTTTCTTTCTTTCTTTCTTTCTTTCTTTCTTTCTTTCTTTCTTCCCTTCCTCCTTTCTTTCTCCTTCCCTCTTTCTCCTTCCATCCTTCTTTCTTCCCTCCCTGCTTCCTTCCTTCCTTCCTCTTTCTTTCTTTCTTTCTTTCTCTTCTGTGTGTCTCTCATACAGTTCACCACATGTGAATTGGGCAGCCATGTTAATGAATAATTAAAAAGAGAAGGGTTCAAATCTCCTTGATCGTTTTCATTGTATACACAGGCCTTAAAAACAATGAGGTTATATCTAAAGAAACAGGTACTCAAAAGTCCTTCCTTCCTTTCTTCCTTGCCTCATTCTCTCCCCTCCTTCCCCTCCCCCTGCATCTTTATTTATTTAGAGAATTATTTGCCACCCAACTTATGTGAAATGACTCTCTTCCTTCCTCCCAACCAGCCTTTCCAAACCAATCCACTGTAAAACGGCAAAAATGCAAAATAGCTCTCGACTTACGACCGGTTGCTTACGGTTATAGCGACCCTCCCCTAGATTGGATTCAATGTTACAATGGCCTGCCTCCCCCCCCTTCACCAAACACCCCCCCTCAGAAACCATTATTTACCGTAATTCCAATTTGCCCTCCCCCCCACACACAAATGTCCCTTGAGTTCGCTTAACGACCGTGGCCTTCATTTTATAACCACTGTGCTTGCTTAAAGGACTGTTTCAAAACAGGGTGGGGGAAATGGGTCACAGGGTAGGCCACTTAATGGCTGGCTGAGGAATTCTGGGAGTTGTAGCCCACGAGTCACGAAGGAGCCATCTTGGCCTACCTGTGCTGTAGAGCAGGGGTCTCCAACCTTGGCAACTTTAAGACTTGGGGACTTCAACTCCCAGAATTCCTCAGCCAGCCAAGCTGGCTGAGGAATTCTGGGAGTTGAAGTCCTCAAGTCTTAAAAGTCACCAATATTGGAGACCCCCGCCATAGAGGTTGTGACTGCGAAAATTGGAAATGAGGGTTTTTTTAAAAAAGGGATTAGCCAGCATCGGAGTTGTGAGTCACTTGCGGTTCCTCGCCATGGAAGCCACGCCAATGTTTGCACACCCGGATAACTTCATTTGCCTGGATTTGATCCAAGTTAATCCAGACCTGGATTAGCTCGCCCCCTAAACTAACCACATTGGTTGAGGTTTCATCACACCATAATCAAGATTTAGTTTAACCTTTGTGAATTCAACCTGGACCTTTCTCTCCCCCCCCCCCCCCCCCGCCATCTTCAGAAGTGCAGGCAGTCCTCGATTTACAACCCCAGTGAATTTCCTGTTCCTAAGTGAGAAAGTTGTTCAGTGAGTTTTGCCTCATTTTACGACCTTGCTTGTCGCATCGGTTACGTGAATCTCTGCAGTTGGCACTGGCACTGGCTTGTTGTTGTTAGTTGTGAAGTTGTGTCCAACCCATTGCGACCCCATGGACGACATTCCTCCAGGCCTCCCTGTCCTCTCTCATCTTCTGGAGTCCATTTAAGCTTTCTGCACAACAACCCTGCGAAGTGGATTGGGCTGAGAGAATCACGGGCCCAGTTGGTTTTCATCAAAAACAAGGGGACTAGAACTCACCATCTCCTGGTGATTGGGCCAAAGTCACCTAGCTGGCTTTCATGCCTAAGGCGGGACTAGAACACCCAAACTCCTGGTGATTGGGCCAAACTCACCCAGCTGGCTTTCATGCCAAAGGCGGGACTAGAACACCCAAACTCCTGGTGATTGGGCCAAACTCACCCAGCTGGCTTTCATGCCTAAGGCGGGACTAGAACACCCAAACTCCTGGTGATTGGGCCAAAGTCACCTAGCTGGTTTTCATGCCTAAGGCAGGACTAGAACACCCAAACTCCTGGTGATTGGGCCAAACTCACCCAGCTGGCTTTCATGCCAAAGGCGGGACTAGAACACCCAAACTCCTGGTGATTGGGCCAAACTCACCCAGCTGGCTTTCATGCCTAAGGCGGGACTAGAACACCCAAACTCCTGGTGATTGGGCCAAACTCACCCAGCTGGCTTTCATGCCAAAGGCGGGACTAGAACACCCAAACTCCTGGTAATTGGGCCAAAGTCACCTAGCTGGCTTTCATGCCTAAGGCGGGACTAGAACACCCAAACTCCTGGTGATTGGGCCAAACTCACCCAGCTGGCTTTCATGCCAAAGGCGGGACTAGAACACCCAGTCTCCTGGTGATTGGGCCAAAGTCACCTAGCTGGTTTTCAGGGCTAAGGCAGGACTAGAACACCCAAACTCCTGGTGATTGGGCCAAACTCACCCAACTGGCTTTCATGCCAAAGGCGGGACTAGAACACCCAAACTCCTGGTGATTGGGCCAAACTCACCCAGCTGGCTTTCATGCCAAAGGCGGGACTAGAACACCCAAACTCCTGGTGATTGGGCCAAAGTCACCTAGCTGGCTTTCATGCCTAAGGCGGGACTAGAACACCCAAACTCCTGGTGATTGGGCCAAAGTCACCTAGCTGGCTTTCATGCCTAAGGCGGGACTAGAACACCCAAACTCCTGGTGATTGGGCCAAAGTCACCTAGCTGGCTTTCATGCCTAAGGCGGGACTAGAATACCCAAACTCCTGGTGATTGGGCCAAAGTCACCCAGCCTGCTTTCATGCCTAAGGCGGGACTAGAACACCCAATCTCCTGGTGATTGGCCCAAAGTCACCCAGCTGGCTTTCATGCCTAACGCGGCACTAGAACTCACCATCATAAATACATGCCAATTTCCAAGCATATGAATTTTGAACACATGCTTGCCAGGGCAACTGCTACGTTGAAAGCACAAGAACCGATCATCATTTTACTTCTTCCGGTGCCGTTCTAACTTTGAGCGGTCGCTAAATGAACGGTCGTAAACTGAGGGCTGCCAATAAATTGCCTGGCTCTACAAGTGGCATTACGAGCTGCTTTCAAAAGGCAGAATGACTCATTTACTTGTCTTCCTAGAAACCGAGCTCGGTGTGATGCTCTTCATTTTCACATGGCCTGTTTTCGATAAGAGACATTGTCTCCTCTCACGATTTCCTTCCGCCGGTGACATCAAATCGCAAACTCATCACTTTCTTTAATCGCCTCTTGTTGACAGGAAGGAGGGAAGGAAACAGATACGATGTGCGCTGCGGGGAAGAGATTTGGCCTCTAATCCCTAAAATCTCAGAGCCAGGGAGCCCATCTGAAAATTGCGATTTATTTTCGATTAATTGCAATTGCAATTAATAGCAATAGCTCTTAGACTTATATACCGTTTCACGGTGCTTTCCAGCCCCTCTCTCAGCAGTTTGCAGAATCAGCCTATTGATCCCCCCCCCCCCAACAACCTGGGTCCTCATTTTATCGACCTCGGAAGGCTGAATCAACCAATGAGACTCGAACTGCTGGCAGTGGGCAAAATTAGCCTGCAAATACTGCATTCTAACTGCCCCCATGGCTCTTGAGCAAGTGAGAGAGACATGATAGACAATGTACAGAGGAGAGAGAGAGAGAGAGAAAGATTGCAGATAGAAGTGAAAAAAAGAGAGAGAGAGAAATTGTAAGTGTGTGGACTGAAAACATCTCTGGAACTTCCTGCCACTGGATTCACATTCGACAGAGTACCTTGGAGTTGTTCTGACCTAGGCTTCCCGAGATCATGAAGTGAACTCCTTGTCCCAACAAAAACCCTTTTTATTAACGGACTGTGGATTCTGCTCCTTCACATCCAGCCAAGTCTTTCAAGGGAGGATTTACAGTCACAGACCTTCTCTGGCTTGGAGAGCTGCCAGGCCAAGATCTGCAGAACTTGGTGAGGAGTCTCGGAGAGTCAAGAACCAATTAAGGGAACTAATTGTCTCCTGCAAACTCCACTCCCCTTTCGCTCCTCTTTTATCTCCTCTGGGAGGGGCCATTCACCATCCACCTGTGGCCTTACTTCCAAGTTGACCCCTGTTCTTTAGCTCTTCCCTTCCTCTGGCAACTCTGCATATGTACACACTGGGAACAGGCTCCAGCTGTTCTTCTGCCTCACTGCTGTCTTGCTCCAAAGGCAGCTGATCACTGTCAGAGGGCCCTGGCCCCCTCTCTGCCTCTGACACAGAGCCCTCATCAGAGCTTTCCCCAGACTCCAGGACTGGCCCATCTTCCTCCCCAACCTCCTCACTGTCTGAATCTGCTGCCAGCTTCATTGGCCGCTGGCGTGCCACAACGACTAACTTCACAACTGCAGTGCAAAAAAGCCTCCCGTAACAAACGTCTCACTTAGCAAGCAGAAATTTTGGCCTCAATTGCCGTCGTACGCCGAGGACTCCCTGCCCCGTATATTTGGCCAGGGAGTGTGGCTTTGTGACATCTGCATAGAAAATGGTGGGACAAACATAACCAGAACGAAATTCCCTTCTTTTCCCGTAGCAAAGGTTACCGCCATCTCTTTGCTCCAAATTGACTGCTGGGTGTTGCACAAACATCTGATTTCCCCAACTGAGTCTTTTTGCAGTTGCTAAGGGTATTATTAAATAGTCCTTCGCCTTGTCCAAAGTCTTAGCAGGGTCGTTGCCTAGAAGCAACCACAAAAATGGACCTGTGAAGTTGCTGGGATGTTGCTAAGAAATATGCTTTCTTGAGCTTTTTATTTTTTGTGGTGGCTATGCGAGTCTGCGCCACTGTGCGATCGTCTCAACTTTTTCTGATCAAATCCCTGGGGGAAGGGGAATCTATTATTTATACCCTCTCCGCTTCGTGTTGCTGAGTTCTCATCCGTTGAGGGGGGAGAAAAAAAACGTATTTTTCGGAGTATAAGACGCATCAAATAAAATTTGAAGAGGCAAATTTTTAAAAAAGTAGGTAGGTAGATAGAGGCATAGAGAGGGAGAGGAAGAAAGAGAGAGAAATACAGTAGGTAGGGAGAGAGAGGGGGGGTAGGTAGGTTGGTAGATAGAGGGATATATATATGTTATACCCAGGGAGGCAATAGAGCACAGGTTCGATTCCCAAAAACTTGGGTATGGCTAGCTGATGAGAGCTAAATAGCTTGAAATAGATCTATACTAGTCTCCCTTTATTTATTTATCAGCATAAATATAACAAATGTAACAAAAAAGGCAACAGTAAAAAATATTGGGTTTCTGTCTGGATGGTCTCTTGTGACGAGCCTAATGACAGAGAGTGGAAGTATGACCTTCCTCCCATACTTGGGCATACCAGGGGTTGTGACTTTAAGTATATCTATCTATCTATCTGTCTGTCTGTCTGTCTGTCTGTCTGTCTGTCTGTCTGTCTATCTATCTATCTATCTATCTATCTATCTATCTATCTATCTATCTATCTATCTATATATATAGAGAGAGAGAGAGAAATACAGTAGGTAGGTAGGGAGAGAGAGACAGTATAGGTAGGTAGGTAGAGGGATAGAGAGAGAGAAATAGAAAGAGTGAGAGAAATACAGTAGGTAGGGAGAGAGAGAGTGTGTGTGTAAGTAGGTAGGTAGGTGGAGAGAGAGCGATAGAGACAAATAGAAAGAGAGAGAAATACAGTAGATAGGGAGGGAGGGAGAGAGGGTAGGTAGGTTGGTAGGTAGAGGGATAGAGAGAGAGAAATATATATATAGAGAGAAATACATTAGGTAGGTAGGGAGAGAGAGACAGAGTATAGGTAGGTAGGTAGAGGGATAGAGAGAGAGAAATAGAGAGAGAGAAATATAGTATGTAGGTAGGCAGAGTGTGTGTGTAAGTAGGTAGGTAGAGAGAGAGAGAGCGATAGAGAGAAATAGAGAGAAATACAGTAGATAGGGAGAGAGAGAGAGGGTAGGTAGGTTGGTTGGTAGAGGGATAGAGAGAGAAATAGAGAGAGAGAGAGAAATGCAGTAGGTAGGGAGAGAGACAGTATAGGTAGGTAGGTAGAGGGATAGAGAGAGAGAAATTGAAAGAGTGAGAGAAATACAGTAGATAGGTAGGGAGAGAGAGTGTGTGTGTGTGTGTAAGTAGGTAGGTAGAGGGAGAGAGAGAGCGATAGAGAGAAATAGAGAGAAATACAGTAGATAGGTAGGGAGAGAGAGAGGGGGTAGGTAGGTTGGTTGGTAGAGGGATAGAGAGAGAGAAAGAGAGAGAGAGAGAGAGAGAGAGAGAAATGCAGTAGGTAGGTAGGGAGAGAGAGACAGTATAGGTAGGTAGGTAGAGGGATAGAGAGAGAGAAATAGAAAGAGTGAGAGAAATACAGTAGATAGGTAGGGAGAGAGAGTGTGTGTGTGTAAGTAGGTAGGTAGAGGGAGAGAGAGCGATAGAGAGAAATAGAGAGATATAGGTAGGGAGAGAGAGAGAGGGTAGGTAGGTTGGTTGGTAGAGGGATAGAGAGAGAAATACATATATATAGAGAGAAATGCAGTAGGTAGGTAGGGAGAGAGAGACAGTATAGGTAGGTAGGTAGAAGGATAGAGAGAGAGAAATAGAAAGAGAGAGAGAAATACAGTAGATAGGTAGGGAGAGAGAGAGTGTGTGTGTAAGTAGGTAGGTAGAGGGAGAGAGAGCGATAGAGAGAAATAGAAAGAGAGAAATACAGTAGATAGGTAGGGAGGGAGAGAGGGTAGGTAGGTTGGTTGGTAGAGGGAGAGAGAGAGAGAAATAGAGAGAGAGAGAGAGACAGTAGGTAGGTAGGGAGAGAGATTGTGTGTAGGTAGGTAGAGGGAGGGAGAGAGAGAGAGAGAGAGAGGTAGGTGCTTTTTTTTCAAAGATTTTTCCCAAATTGGAGGACCGAGGGTGGGGGGAAATGGGGCAAAGAGGGAGGCATTAACCCACATGCCGGGTGAAATATCAAACCACCTCAGATGTGCAGATGATACCATTCTAATGGCAGAAAGTGAAGAGGAACTAAAGAGCCCCTTGATGCGGGTGAAAAGGGGTGTTGGTACTTACCTGATACGCCTCTTCTCCATAGTGAGGGGAGGAGTATCCAGGATGGGGTTGACCTTATCCTCTCGTTGATTGGACTGAGTCAGATAAGCTCTTGGGACACACCCCTGGTCCACCAGGCACCCGCCCAGTTAATCGGCGAAGAACTCTATCCGACCCGTTGTGCCATCCACTCCACACCTTTGTTAAGGTTTCAAACTTTTTATTGACTTATAACTTGAACATATTAGTGCAACATCCATCATAACACACGTTACATTACGGTGCCTGCTGGACCGGCGGCTTATCTGACTCAGTCCAATCAACGAGAGGATAAGGTCAACCCCATCCTGGATACTCCTCCCCTCACTATGGAGAAAGGAGCGTGCAAAAGTTGGCTTGAAACTCAACATTAAGAAAACGAAGATCGTGGCATCCGTCCCTCTTAATTCCTGGCAAATAGACGGGGAAGAAATGGAGGCAGTGACAGATTTTATTTTCCTGGGCTCCAAGATCACCACAGATGGGAACTGCAGCCAAGGCATTAAAAGAGGCTGGCTCCTGGGGAGGGCAAATCTAGACAGCATCCTAGAAAGCAGAGATATCATCACTCTGCCACTCAAAATGTGTCCAGTCAAGGCTGTGGTTTTCCCAGTCGCAATAGATGGCTGTGAAGGTTGGACCATAAGGAAGGCTGAGCGCCAAAGAATGGAGGCCTTTGAACTCTGGTGCTGGAGAAGAAGACTCCTGCTCTGAGTCCCTTGGACTGCAAGGCCATCCAACCGGTCAGTCCTAGAGGAGATCAACCCTGACGGCTCTTTAGAAGGCCAGATCCTGAAGAGGAAACTCAAGTATTTTGGCTACCTGATGAGAAGGAAGGACTCCCTGGAGAAGAGCCTCATGCTGGGAACGATGGAGGGCAAAAGAAGAAGAAGGGGGCGGCAGAGAATGAGGGGGCTGGATGGAGTCACCGAAGCAGTCAGCGTGAGCTTAAATGGACTCCAGAGGATGGGAGAGGACAGGAACAGTGTCCACAGCGGTGCGTTTCACATATTGTTCCCACCGGTTTGCTGCTTACCCCTTCCGTGCATCAGACATGACATTCTTTTACCTTCGCTACCGTTTCGGACCCGGAAGCGCGCACAGCACTTCTGCACATGCACAGAGCCTCCGGGATGACGTCTGGGTGGGTGGGCAGAGCCTCCTGCCGCCGCTGCTACTGGTTTGCCCGAACTGGGGCGAACCGGCAGAATGCCACCTCTGCCGCACATGTGCCCGGCCTTTTTCCGCATGTGCTTTGCACGCTTGTGCCTTCCACGCATGCGCTTGGCCTCAAAAAACGTGTCTAAATGGGACGGCATGGAGCCTGGGCGGGTGGGCAGATTTCCGCTACCAGTTTGAACCAGCTGAATGCCACCCCTGGATGTCCTCCTTTCAGCCTGGTCCCTTCTTAGGGTCTCTGCCGATTCACGGCCACCTTCCTGAGCTCTCCAGCAAAAACCTGCCAGCCAAGGTTTCCTATGCGGGCATAAACGGCCGCGGAGAGCAGCTCAAATCCTCCTTGGCAAAGCTGGCTGGCGAAGCCGGCAGAAGCGGCTGGAATGCATGGGGCTGGGGTGGGGGGAGGGGGCTGCTGGCGTTCCCCCTTTGACACACTTGGACCCGTCCCCAGGCTGAAGAGCTGGGGAGAATGTGCAAGGCCAAAAAAATGTTTCCAGAAAGGAAAGCCACAAAAGACAAGTGGGAGCTGAGATTGTACTTTGTGTTGCGACGCAACCAGTTGTGTTGTGTAGCATAGCAACCGATTGCATTGCATTGCAAACGATTGTGTTGCATTTTGTTGCAACCAGTTGTGTTGCGTAGCACTGCGACCAATTGCTTTGCGTTGCGTTGCTACACAACCAGCAGTGTTGCCTTTTGTTGAAACCAATTGTGTTGTATTGCAACCAATTGTGTTGTGTTGTATTGCAGCCAATTGTGAGCAAGGCGTTGCAACCAATTGCGCTGCATTGCATTGCATTGCCTTACATTACAACCAGTTGTGTTGCATTGCAACCAATTGTGTTGCAATGCGTTGCAACCAATTGCACTGCATTGCGTTGCCTTACATTACAACCAGTTGTGTTGCATTGCGCTGCATTGCAACCAATTTCTTTGCATTGCATTGCAACCAATTCCTTTGCATTGAAACCAATTCCTTTGCATTGTAATGCACTGCGTTGCATGGCCTGGCACAGCAACTGTGAATCTTGCATCCATTTAATTCTCTCCCCCCCTCTTCCCCCTCCCTTATCCTTTACAGCCGGGATCCCAGATTATGGCGTCTTCTCCTTGAGACATGCAGGCCCTTGTGGTTAAGCCGGGTGGGAACTGGTGGCGCCTTGGCCTCCATTCACATCACGTTCCGTTCAAGGATCCCATGGCCGGGCCGGCCGTTGCATAGTCTGGGGGTTCAGAAGCTTTGTCTCTCTCTCTCTCTCTCCTCTCTGCGGAAACCACACTCACCGTGTTGTGGTTTTGATTGTTTGCACTCTGCAACTCAAAAGTCAAAAGTGTTGCAAGAAGGAGGAAGGGAAGCCAGATTAACAGATGAACAGAGTTGGAAGGGACCTTGTAGGTCATCTAGTCCAACCCCATGCCCAAGCAGGAGACCCTACACCATTTCTGACAAATGGCAGTCCAGTCTCTTCTCCAAAGCCTCCAGGGATGAAGCTCCCACAGCTCCCGAAGGCAACTTCTCTTCCATGGGTTGATTGTTCTCACTGTCGGAAAATGTCTCCTTATTTCCAGGTTGAATCTCTCCTTGTTCAGTTTCCATCCATTAAGCTATTAAAACCTGGCTGTTCCGGCAGGCCTGGGGCTGTTGACCTTATTATGTAGGGTCCAGCCCCAATTTGAATGTATGCGTGTTGGAGAATTTTAATCTTTATTTTTATTTATTTTGTTTGTTTGTTTTTCTTTTCTTGTTCTGTGTAAGCCGCCCGGAGTCCTCCGGGATTGGGCGGCCTTTAAATCTAATAAATTAAATTAAATTATAGCAGTTAGACTTAGCAGTTAGACTTATATACCGCTTCATAGGGCTTTCAGCCCTCTCTAAGCGGTTTACAGAGTCAGCATATCACCCCCAACAACAATCCGGGTCCTCATTTTACCCACCTCGGAAGGATGGAAGGCTGAGTCAACCCTGAGCCGGTGAGATTTGAACAGCCGAACTGCTGAACTGCAGTCAGCCTGCAGTGCTATATTTAACCACTGCGCCACCTCGGCTCTATTCCTTGTGTGGCCTTCAAGTGCCTTGGAAAATAGCTTGACAACCCCCCCCCCCCTCCTTTCTGTGGCTGCCCCTCAAATATTGGAACACTGATTGATGGATGGATGGATTGATGCATGTATTATTCCTCTGTTTTTGGATTCTCCTGGCAATAGCAATAGCAGTTAGACTTATATACCGCTTCATAGGGCTTTCAGCCCTCTCTAAGCAGTTTACAGAGTCAGCATATCGCCCCCAACAACAATCCGGGTCCTCATTTTACCCACCTCGGAAGGATGGAAGGCTGAGTCAACCCTGAGCCGGTGAGATTTGAACAGCCGAACTGCAGAACTGCAGTCAGCTGAAGTAGCCTGCAGTGCTGCATTTAACCACCGCGCCACCTCGGCTCTATAATGCCCCCCACTTAAAGCTTGGTTAATTTGACTTTACCTTGAAAGGTTTAAATAAGCTGGATTCAATTATTCTCACTGTCAGAAAATTTCTCCTTATTTCTAGGTTGAATCTCTCCTTGATCAGTTTCCATCCCTTATTCCTTGTCTGGCCTTCAGGGGCTTTGGAGAATAGCTTGACCCCCCCCCTCCTCTCTGTGCCAGCCCCTCAAATATTGGAAGACTGCTATCCTGTCTCCCCTGGTCCTTCTCTTCACTAGACTAGCCATACCCAGATACAAATTAATAGAGTTGGAAGGGACCTTGTAGGTCATCTTGACCAACCCCCTGCCCAAGCAGGAGACCCTACACCCTACATTTTTGTCAGATGGCAGTCCAATCTCTTCTTGAAAGCCTCCAATGATGAAGCTCCCACAACTTCCGAAGGCAACTTCTGTTCCATGGGTTGATTGTTCTCACTGTCAGAAAGTTCCTCCTTATTTCTAGGTTGAATCTCTCTCCTTGATTATGGTAGTTATTCCTTGTCCAGCCTTCTGGTATTTGGAAAATAGCTTGACTCCTCCCCCCCCCCCCCCCGTGGCAGCCCCTCAAATATTGGAACAGAGCGGTGAAGTTTATTGAGCAATCTAGAATATTTTGGTCTCTCTTTCTCTCCTTCTTTAGCCTCACATATAGATAGTCCTCAACTTGGCAAAAGTTCATTTAGTGACCGTTTTAGTGCCCCCCCCTTTACAACTTTTCTTGTCACCGTCGTTAATTTAGTCCCCTGGTCGGTAAGTGAATCTGGTTTCCTCCTTGACTTTGCTTGCCCGACGGACGCTGCGACCGTCGTAAATAGGAACCCCTTGCCAAGCATCTCAAACTTTGATCGTGTGACCACGGGGATGCTGCGACGGTCACCAGTCGCCTTTTTCAGGGCCATCGTAACTGTGAACGTTCACTGAACGAACCGTTGTAAGTCGAGGACTTAGCTGTAGGTATTTTCACCCAGCTAACTTCGTTTCTTATGCTGGGCTATTTAGTCAAGGCTAAAAAAAATATCAGCACACCCAGCTGGCTTTTATTTGCAGTATCATGCACACTGCAGGCACAAACGATTCATTTATGAAACCATCGATACAAACGTCCTTTGTGATAACTTTGGGGTTGTGTACTGTACAGTGTGTGTTTTAGAGGAGTCACGTGGAGCCAGGCTTCTTGGGTGTGACGGTAAGCTGAGGAGGAAAAACATTGATGGTTTCTCGGCTTGATGGTTGAGAGCCAACCAGCGTTGTTAAAGAGTCAGGTAGCGTTTAATAAGTTGTAATAATTAATTGTCGAAGCTGTGAGTGCTCCAAAACTGGAGGTTTTCAAGAAGAGGCTGGGCAACCATTTGTCTGAAACGGTTTATAGAATGTTCTGCCTGAGCCGGGCAGGGGGTTGGACTAGAAGACCTCCAAGGTCCCTTCCAAGCTCTATTCTGAATAAGGCCTCTCCCAACTCCACCAAACTGAATATTGCATCCAGTTTTGGTTGCCACGATATAAAAAAAAGACGTTGAGACTCTAAAAGGAGTGTAAAGAAGAGCAACTAAGATGATTATAATTATGGAAGGAAAGGGAAGGGAATTACAGTATGGAATAGGATTATAGAATGGAATGGAATAGAGCAGTGTTTTTCAACCACTGTGCCGCAGCACACTAGTGTGCCGTGACATAGTGTAAGGTGTGCCGTGGGAAAATTACTTTATATATAGTCAATATAGGCACAGAGTTAAAATTTTTTAACATTTTCTAATGGTGGTGTGCCTCGTGATTTTTTTCATGAAAAAAGTGTGCCTTTGCACAAAAAAGGTTGAAAAACACTGGAATAGAGAATAAAGAAGGAATAAAATGGAATGGAATGGAATAGAATAGAGAAGGAATGGAATGGAAAGGAATAGAACAGAATAGAGAAGGAATAGATTAGAATATAGGAATAGAATAGAATAGAAATAGAATAAAATAGAACAAAGAATAGAATAGAGAAGGAATAGAATAGAAATAGAATAAAGAAGGAATGGAATAGAATAGAAATAGAATAGAATAGAGAAGGAATAGAATAGAGAAGGAATGGAATAGAATAGAAATAGAATAGATTAGAGAAGGAATAGAATAGAATAGAGAAAGAATAGAATAGAATAGAATATAGGAATAGAATAGAGCAAAGAAGGAATAGAGTAGAATTGAGAAGGAATGGAATAGAATAAAATAGAGAAGGAATGGTATAGGAATAGAATAGAGAAGGAATAGAATAGAAATAGAATAGAGAAGGAATAAAATAGAATAGAGAAGGAATGGAATAGAATAGAATAGAGAAAGAATAGAATAGAATAGAATATAGGAATAGAATAGAATAGAGCAAAGAAGGAATAGAGTAGAATAGAGAAGGAATGGTATAGGAATAGAATAGAGAAGGAATGGTATAGGAATAGAAATAGAATAGAATAGAGCAAAGAAAGAATAGAATAGAATAGAGAAGGAATAGAATAGAATATAGGAATAGAATAGAGAAGGAATAGAATAGAATAGAGAAGGAATAGAATAGAATAGAGAAGGAATAGAATAGAAATAGAATAGAATAGAGCAGAGAAGGAATGGAATAGAATAGAATCAGGGTTGGAAGGGACCTTGGAGGTCTTCTAGTCCAACCCCCTGCTCTGGAGACCAAAAGATATGAAGAATGGTTGCAGGATTTGGGCTTGGCTAGCCTACAGAAAAGAAGGGAGGGACATGATAGCAGCATTCCTGTCTTTGAGGGGATGCCACAAAGAAGAGGGGGGGGTCAATTTATTTTCCAAACCACCTGAGGGCAGGACAAGAAACAATGGATGGAAACTAACGAAGGAGAGAAGCAACCTGGAATTAAGGAGAAACTTCCTGAAAGGCTCTCCTCTCTACCCGGAGGAGAGCCTTCTCTGTGGCTGCTCCGACCCTCTGGAACGAACTCCCCGTGGAGATTCGAACCCTCACCACCCTCCAGGCCTTCCGCAAAGCCCTTAAAATCTGGCTGTTCCGACAGGCCTGGGGCTAAAGAACTGTTGCCCCCCTCCTCGAATGGTATGACTGTTGTGTGCTTTTAAATTATGTATTGTTTGGTGTCGTTTTAATTTTTGTTTGTATCCCCCTTCCCTGGTTTGAGTTGTGAGCCGCCCTGAGTCCCCTTCGGGGGGGAAAGGGCGGCATATAAATAAAATAAACATTCAACATTCAACATTCATTCAAGTGAGGATGTGGAACCAGCGGAACAGCTTGCCACCAGAAGTTGTGGATACTCCATCAGTCAAAGGTTTTTTTTTAAGAAGACAACTGGGCAGCCGCTTGTCTGAAATGGTGTAGGGTCTCCTGCTTGTGCAGAGTGCTGGACTAGAAGACCTCCAAGGTCCCTTCCAAGCTGTATTCCTAATACGGTCCCCCTCCCCACCCCAAACTCTGTTAGGGTGCTAAAAACATAGAAAATTGACCCAGAAAATTGACTGCATCGAGTGAGTGATTCTTTTGAGTTTTTTGGTTTGGTTTTCTTGTTCTTTATAATTTTTAATTAGTTACTTTTTACAATTTGCATCAGGCGATAGACTTGTCTTTATCCCAAACATGTTTAAACTAATCCTTATTACTGCTTATTAATAGGCCTTCTGATTCATCCTCTTATAAGTAAATCCTCCTTAAGGTTGGTTGCACAGCCAGATGTTTAGACTGGATTTGGACCTCGAGGCCTTTCCCGATGACCTGCGATAGGCAGATGTTGCTATCTGATGTTGTGAAAGGCACCGTCGCAGGTTGCCAACTATTTTGAGTCCAGCAATTGACTGAAGGGGGGAATCTGGCAATAGCAATAGCAATAGCAGTAGACTTATATACCGCTTCATAGGGCTTTCAGCCCTCTCTAAGCGGTTTACAGAGAGTCAGCATATTGCCCCCAACAATCTGGGTCCTCATTTTACCCACCTCGGAAGGATGGAAGGCTGAGTCAACCCTGAGCCGGTGAGATTTGAACCGCTGAACTGCTGATCTAGCAGTAGCCTGCAGTGCTGCATTTAACCACTGCGCCACCTCGGCTCTTGTGACGATGCTGTCAATGCCGACGATGCTTTAAAAACAGTGGTTTCCAACCTTGGCAACTTTAAGACTTGTGGACTTCAACTCCCAGAGTTCCTCAGCCAGCAAAGCTGCTTTAAAAGGTGCTCCAGATGTTTCGGGATGGCACCCAAGTCGCCTTATCCCTATATCAGCCCTACCTCTGCTTTCTTTTGCCACAGTCGTTCTATTTCTATTTGCAGATGTTTGCGTTTTGTGGTTATTCTTCGGTTCTGCTTCGCAAGGTACTTTCCTATCCGCTACCCGTTGTTGGCAAATGAAATGGGAACGCCCTCGCACGCTGGGCAACTGCTCTTCCGGTTTCCGGCATGTGCACCGGCTATCTGGTCTTTCGGTTTCTGGCGTGCATACGCGAGCAACGACCAGCTGGTGGACACACATCAGTGGTGGGTTCTGGATCCCGTTCACCCGTATGGTTGGAACGGGCCTGGCATCGCCTAGATGGACGCGCACAGTGTGCGCATGCATTATAGCTGCCGGTGACGCTTCCGCAAGCCTCTGCAATGCTCCAGCTGCTCTCTGGAGCGTCGGCAGGTGCTGTATGCCCTATGCATGTGTGTGGAAGCGCCTTTAAAGGACAGGTGAGGAGTTCGGGCGGGCGGGTGGGCCCTCCGGAGCACCATACCAGAACAGTACCCCGTGCTCCGGGCAGGCTCTGGTACACCCGTACTGGGGCGTACCGCCTGCAACCCACCACTGGCATGCATGGACGCGCGGGAAAGTGGAAGAGCAGCCTCCCGCCGGGAAGATAATCTTCCAGTGTCCAGCACACACATGGGCATCGCCCAGCCTGTCTTCACACACGAATGCCCCAGGGGTGGGTTCCGGCTGCTGCTACTATCACTTCCCTCAAGGATGCGCTGCGCACGCAAGCACACACACACTTGATACATGCTACGCACTCATGTGCAGTACTAAAAAAATGCTTCTGTGCAGAAGCAAAAAACAGGCACCGCCAAGAGAACCCGTTTGGGGGCGTGGCAGGCCGAGTTACTACCTACTCGGCCGAAGTGGGCTGAACCGGTAGAAAACCACCTCTGGCGGCCATTGGACATGCGCGCGTTGGAAGCTGAAAGAGCAGCCATCCACCACACACATGTGCACCAGGCGTCTCCTCTTCCGGTTTCAGGCACTCCTGCGCGCATGAAGACCAGTTTAGCCGGAACCCAGAAGAGCAACGGGCGAGAGCTCAGAGAGATGGCTCTGTGGGCCACTTCCAGCAGATGTGCCATAGGTTCGTGACCCGTCAAATGCACACACGACAACAACGTGCCGACAAAACCGCGGCCACAAAAGCGTGATTTAAGTTAAGGTAAGGGTTAGGGTTAGATTCAGGGTTAGGGTTAGGGTTATTAGGTTGTTATTAGTTGTTTGTTGAAGGCATGCTGTTGTCGGCGCGCAGTTGTCGGCACGCTTCTGCACCCATTCGTCGGCGCGATTTCGACCTTGTGGTTTTCTCGCTGCGGTTTCGTCGGCGCGCATTTGTCGAGCGCGCATTTGTCGGTGAACCCCATAGGTTCCCCATGATGGAGCTCTCTGAATTTTTTATTCCTTTTTACCGACAATTGTTAAATCTGGGGTGTTACGGGGCAGGTGCTTGAATGTGATTGTAATTACAGGTAGTCCTCAACTTACAACAGTTCATTTAGTGACTGTTACAACGGCACTGGAAAATGTGACTTCCCCGTTATGACCTTGCAGCATTTCCTTGGTCACGTGATCAAAAGTTGCCAATTGGTTCATATTTACGACGGTTGCAGTGCCCTGGAGTCATGTGATCCGCTTTTGCGACCTTCTGAACAAGGAAAGTCAGGGGGGAAGCCAGATTCACTTAACAACCACAGCAATTCACTTAACAACTGCAGTGATTCACTTAACAACTGCAGTGATTCACTTAACAATTGCAGTGATTCACTTAACAACCGCAGTGATTCACTCAACAACCACAGTGATTCACTCAACAAGGAAAGTGGCAAGAAAAGTCATAAAGTGAGGCAAACTCACTTAACATATCTTTCATTTAGCAACAGAATTTTTGGGCTCAGCTGACTCACTTCACAAATTTTTCACTTAGCAACGTACGTTTTGGGCTCAATTGTCAGTGTGCCGTTGTAACTTTGAATGGTCACTAAATGAACTGTTATAAGTCGAGGGCTAGCTGTATATGAGAATGAGGATTTACAGTTCTGCGTTTTGATTAGTATTTAGGGTAAATGGCGTCCTTTTCACTGGGAGGTCATTTAGTTTGAAATCTATTATTGCGGTTTGTTATATTTTTCGTAAGCCATCGGGGGGGTGTCATTGAATTGGGTGGTGTCAAAGTACCTGTAATAAACACATACCTGTCGTCATTTAGCCACAATTGGGATCACCAACACGGTCGTTAAGCGAAGCAGTCACTAAGTGAAACTGCTTTTCTCCACACAGTCTTCATTCAGCTGTCGCTTGCTTTGCCAGCCCCGTGAAAGTTGCAAATCGGAGGATCCGTCGTAAAGTTTTTGTTTTCTTCCCCATCCCTATCGTAACCATGAACAGTCAGTCTCCCAGGCAGTCGCTAAACGAGGACTAATTGCAATAGATAAAATGCTCCTCTTTTTTAAAAAAATAACCTTTGGGGTTTTCTTTGGTTCACAGCTGGTCAGCGAGAAGGTGGGCGGAGCTGAAGGAACCAAACTGGATGAGGACTTCAAAGAAATGGAGAAGGTGTGTAAAGATAACCAACTAACTAATGCATGGGGAAAGTGGCATTTTTTTGTAGTATGGGCAATGTCTACATCAGGGCTCTCCAAATTTGGCAACTTGAGGACTTGGTGGACTTCAACTCCCAGAATTCCCCAGTCGTTTTCCTGCCTGGGGAATTCTGGGAGCTGAAGTCCACAAGTTTTAAAGTTGCCAAGTTTGGAAACTCATGCTCTCAATGCATGCAGTGTCTTTGGTACCTTCCAGCATTTAGCTCAACCTTAGCTGTTCCCCAAAACCTAGCAGAGCCATATAACATAGGAGTTGAAATGATTTTTTTTTTAAATTTAATTTTGATTTAAGTCTGCTATTTAGAGGTCGCACAGTTCCGAGCGGCTTCCACCTTTAAAAGCAAGAAACAATCATGATGGAACAAAGAACATGATGCACAAAAAATAACAATCCATAACAATTTTTAAAAAATCAAGGTTCATATCCCAAGGCCTGAGAAAAGTTTTCAACAATTTCCTGAACATCGTGTGTGTGTGTGTGTGTGTGTGTGTGTGTGTGTGTGTGTGTGTGTGTATGTATGTATGTATGTATGTATGTATGTATGTATCTGGTTTCCAACCGAGCAGTTGTAAGTACAGAGAAGCAGACTTCCTGGCCCACTATTGTTAAGTGAATCACCACAGTTGTGAAGTTAGCAACACAACTGTTAAGTGAATCGCTGAAGTTGTTAAGTGAATCCGGCTTCCCCCTTGACTTTGCTTGTCAGAAGGTCACAAAACCCCGGGACCTTCTGCGAATGTCGTAAATATGAACCAGTTGCCGAGCATCTGAATTTTGATCACATGACCATAGGGATACCATAAAGGTCGTAAGTGTGAAAAATGGTCATGTCGCTTTTTTTCAGTGCCATTGTAACGTTGAATGGTCACTAAATGGGTTGTTGTAAATCGAGGACTACCTGTATATAAATACTTAGGCTTGTAATACCTTTCAGGAGAAATGAAAACTCCTGTTCCTTGCACATTAAAACATTGAAAGAAAGGAATAAGAATAGAATAGAATTAGAATTACAGAATAGAATTAATAGAATACAATTAATAGAATTAATTAAAATTATAGAATAGAATTACAGAATACTATTGAAGTGAACTGAATTATAGAATTACAGAATACAATTAATAGAATAGAATTACAGAAGAGAATAGAATTACAGAAGAGAATAGAATTACAGAAGAGAATTACAGAATACAATTAATAGAATAGAATTAATAGAATAGAATTATAGAATACAATTGAATTGAATTATAGAATAGAATTACAGAATAGAAGTAATAGAATAGAATAGAATTATAGGACAGAATTACAGAATAGAATAGAGTACAATTGAATTGAATTACAGAATTATAGAGTAGAATAGAATTACAGGATAGAATAGAATAGAATTCTTTATAGGCAAAGTTTGATTGGACACACAAGGAATTTGTCTTTGGTGCATAAGCTCTCAGTGTAAAAGATATAAGTGAAAAATCATGATTATAGTCACTGTAAAGATACATTCATCATGAATCATAAGATACAACACTTAGTGATAGTCATAGGATACTAAATAAGCAAGCAACATAAATCATACTAGGAAACTATGTAAAACAATATAAATTGTAAAGATACAAGCAACAACGTTATAGTCATAAGTGGAAAGGAGACTGGTAATAGGAAGGATGAGAATAATAGTAATACAGTCTTTGTAAATAGTTTGACAGTGTTGTGGGAATTATTTGCTTAGCAGAGTGATGGCATTCGGGGGGGAAACTGTCTTTGTGCCTAGTTGTTCTGTAGTGCCTTATATAACGTCATTTTGATTGACGTTTAAGTTTGAGATACATAACCTTTGCGATACATAGGCGTTTCAATAGACGCTTGAAACGCCTGGGCAGAAGAAAAACACCTTTAGCCTGGCAAATATAATAAAAGTGATATCTAATATTGTTCTGATAGGGAGGGCATTCCAGGGCTGGGTGTGGCCACTAATACAATTATTTGCTCTCAGGTGAGCAACCTGCACACTTCAGCTTCGCAATGCACCTGGCGCCATGCTCAAAAACACAACCCTGCCCAGCCTTCCTTATCTTTTGGGTAGATTTCACATTTCATCATTTAGTTTCCTCCAGAACCAGAGAATCTCTTTAGAATAATCCCATCATTCGTGTCTTTCTTTTTTCTTAGTAGGTTATCATAACGTAAAATGCAAAAACACAAAGGAAAATAGTAAGGAAGATAGAGGAAGGAAGGAAAAAGGGAACGGAAAAGTGTAGGGAAAAAGGGAAAAAGAAAGAAAAAACACTGACTTCCGGCTCCGTTCGGTGCACCAGAATAAGATAACACCATCAAACCTCAACTTTTTACTCTTATATAATAACACAGGTAGTCCTCGACTTGCGACCACCATTGAGACACCCCCCCCCCCCAATTTTAAGTCATTTTAAGTTGTAAGCCTAAGGTTACTAAACAAAGCTGTTGTAAGTGTTGAGGACAGTCTGAACTTCCAAATGCATCCCCTTCTTTCTCAACCTTTTGATTACTTTGTCAACTCACGACTTCTGTTTTCTGCAGAAAGTGGACCTTACCAGCAAGGCTGTGACGGAAATTTTGGCCAGAACGACGGAATACCTGCAGCCGAACCCTGGTGAGAGTTATGCCGTCGTTATCACAGGCCACGATTGTTCCGTCTGTTGTGATTTTTGTTGAGAAAAACCTGCATGGGCCACGTCCCCCTTGGAAACTCTAAAAAGACTTCTCACCACCTCTCTGAGGGGGGAAATGGCT